>NC_142376.1:17962247-18097247 GCF_059441005.1 Hippichthys cyanospilos | reverse complement strand
TAAAAGTCGTAGGGGTGTGCATCCCTCCACAGTACACAATTTGATATGGTTTTGGGAACATAGCGTAAACATAGCCTGACTTGAATGAGTGCTTTTATTTCCGAGTGGTATTTTAACTATTTTGTCATATGTGAGGTTTTCCAAGACTGAATTTCACATATTTATTCTCATAATAATAATAATACAAAAATTTAAAAAAAGCTAAAACAACTAAAAACATTTTTTTGGAGCATTTTAACTCCTTTCTCAATTTTATACAGTACTTCTATTACTAGTGACCTGAATAGTTTCTCATGTATTATTAATATTTGACTTAATACATTTCTTTATTTTTAAAATCCTTACAGCCATTTTTCCAGCTGGTGAAGTTAAGAAAACTCAGCCTGAGTGACAATGAGATCCAGCGAATTCCCCCAGAAATTGCCAACTTCATGCAACTGGTAGAGCTTGATGTATCCCGAAATGGTAAGTAAAAATGTACATTTTCACACACTTCAGGAACACTAAACTTTTCCAAACTTTGAGCTACCGTATTTTCCGGACGATAAGCTGCACTGCACTATATAAGCCACAGCTGCAAAATATGAGCACAAGATAAGCCGCACTGGACTGTAAACTGTAGGTAATAACATCAGATCTTTACACAAAAGATGGTATATGAAGTTTATATTTTTTTTTTATAAAATCACATATACTGCGTACTGTATGTAAAATTTACACATCACAAATTTACCCAAAATTGTATGCAGTTTCTTATTAAATTTAAACATATATATATTGTTTTAACTCTTTTTGAGCAGAGCCATTGATTCACATCTTTTCATAAATTGACACCTCGAACAGATAAACACATTTGCTTGCTGGTGGCAAGCAAAACAAACAAAAAAAAAAAACCCACAAATAAGCCGCAGGGCTCAAAACATGACGAAAAAGTTGTGGTTTATATCCCGAAAAATACTCTATTTCTTAAGTACTGATTAATGCAAAAGGGGCATGTTAATCCACACCTCTGGGGAAAAAAAAAAAACAAAACAAAAAAATAATTCATTCTCATTTATTCTTGCCATGTTTTTCGGTGATAAGTCTGTCTCCAGGAACGCCGTGGTGTGTATATGCACTACAATAGTGACCTTACTATACAATATATTTATTTTAAATAATGTCATTTCTGAATTTACACCAATACAAGTGTGATATTTTTTAAAAAAGAGCAACAACACACCAAAAATAATGAGGTACCTAAATGTCACCATCAAATCTTTTTTAAAATTGATTATCCTATCAATTTTTTCATTTTTTTTCTTTTTTTTTTTTTCAATCCACCAAGGTCAAATGTGAGTTTATTTTTTTTTTTAATAATCTTCTAAGGTTGAATGTGAATCAAAGTGAGTACATATTACTAATCGTCAGTTCATATCTTATATACATATACAGTTTTAGACGCCAACAAAATGTGCCTTTTCTAACTGGTTAGCAATTGTGATTTGCATTGGCGCACTAGCAATTAATATTTAAGATCACCAAACACTACCATTTAGTTCACATATACATAATGTCATGTGTACATGTAATAGCGCCCTTACAATCAATAACTTGCAGGCAATATTTACCTCTACAATATCTAATCGTAAACTTGAGAGTGGCGCTGCTTGTTATAATAACTTCCTGTTTGAACATCTAAAACTGAGCCACGATAGAATGTAGTGACATTTTATATCCTTGGATAATATAGCCCTAAATCTTTTTGGCAAGTTCTTTCCTTTATTTTGGGAAGCACTATGTGTGATTATTATCTTTAATCAAAGCTTCCCTGATTACTAAAATTTTTAGCAAGTGTTTATGCACACAAATGGCATCAACCATTCGGCCATTAATACGTATGTCAAGATAGTCTTTGCATTTTTTGTAGTACTGCTGTGGTATCCGTTTTCCACTTGGCATTAACTAAACATTTCCTTATTTTTGTCACTATTTTTAATGGATATGATCCCAGACTTGTGTTATTCCTTGTTTTTTGTAAAGCCTTTCTTCCATGCCGCCATTGCAAAACCGCGTGTGTGTGCAGAAAATAGTGGCGCAAATATCCTTCCGGTGGTCCGACTTCCCCCAACTTGATCCTCCTTTTTTTCCCACCCTATAAAGTACATACTACAAGTTAGCTCACTAGAAACATACTATGCATCATGTTTTCTTGAGGTGGGTTCTGTTGCCTGCGAGTGTTGAGCCGTGCTAATTTATAAAAACTCTCAATATTGTCGTCCTTTAATTGTTTGCTTTCCTCGTGTGCAGATATTATGGAAATACCAGAGACCATTTCACATTGCAAAGCCCTTCAAGTGGCAGATTTCAGTGGAAATCCATTAACAAGGTAATTTGACAGCAATTTGCAGAAATGGGAAATGAAAAAGACAGTAATATGTTGTTGCTGGGTATGAAGCGTGACCACAGCGAGCATTTAAAGTGTTGTTAGATCTACTGTGATAAAGATATTAATGACATTCCTGACAAGCTTTAATGGTTTAGAAGAAATTGTAAGCAATCACATTTAGAGAGGGAGAAAATATGTAAATAATGGCTCATTAGGAGGCGGGAGCAAATGGGTTTTGTAGCCGCATATGCCACTGCTTACTTGCTGCTTCATGTACCACACCAGGCACATATACCAGAGTAATTTGGAGTATTTTCTGTTTTTTGCATCTCTCCATGTTCTTCCAGGCTACCTGAAAGTTTTCCAGAGCTCCGAAATCTAACATGCCTCTCCATCAATGACATCTCATTGCAAGTCCTGCCAGATAACATCGGAAAGTAAGTCTTTGCACCCGTGATATAATGAGCACAGTAGCAAGAGCACGAAAATGTATTGGTTTTTTTATATTCTGTATTTATTTTATTGATATTTTGTAAATGTGTAAAATTGCTTGTTCAAGCTTTTTACCACATTGTTAGGAACTTACTTTTAAATGACCGTATTTTCCACACTATAAGGCGCACCGGATTATAAGGCGCACCCTCAATTAATGACACATTTTAAAACTTTGTCAATCACAATATAGTAATACTCAAAGTAATAACAACAATAACTCCGATAATAACGCTAAACTCTCTATAGCATCTAAGCTCAATGTCAATATGAGCAACCTTGTTCAACTGTAAACATAAAAGAAACAGGTAAAGCTTACTTTACCAGTTCATTCCCCATCTATAAATCCCAATCTCAATATTGACCATATATAAGGCTCACCTGAGTATAAGGCGCACCATCAGCTTTAAAAAAAAATTAAGGCTTTTAGGTGCGCCTTTTTTGCGGAAAATACGGTATTTGAAATATGCAAATTCAAATGAATCTAATTTATGCGGGTACAACCTTTCCAATAGGATTTAAAAACACAACTATGCACTTTTTGGTCAAATTGCCATAAGGGATGTTCAAATAGATATGTGGACTAAAATTGAGGTTCGTTTCTTAGAGAGAGGATTTAGTGAGATAGGTCCGAGCACTTCTGTGGAAAAAATATTAAGAATATCCAGAACCATTTTTTCATATGTCCTCAGTCGTTCACATTTGTTGTACCTTTTTCCGTTGATTAAAATATCTTTTTTTTTTTTCGTTTAAATTTGCCTTGAACGTATACTTGTGCTGTCTGCAGTGGTTACAGCCATGAAATATGGCACATTTAGATCAAGCCTTCTCCCTTGCACCTTGTTCTTCTTGGTACGGCTTACATGTCCCATATCTTGTTCCTTGCGTAACGCCGTGAGTCGGCTGTTGCTCATCGTCAAGAGGCAAGGCTATTGAAAACAGTTAGTGAACAACATCTTTTGGATTCTTCGAAGAGGATAAGATTGATGCACTTGGGGTTGGATGGCATCAGGGAGTTTTGCTTGATGGAAAAATATCTTTAACATAAACATGAATACTTTGAATCACTGAGGCTGATAACCCCTATTTGGAGCTGACACAAATTTTTGGTAAAAGGGAAAACATTGTTGTCAAAATCTTTAACCAGATGTTTATTGGAGAAATTATTTTAAATTTAAATTTGCATGATGTTGTTATTTGTTAGAATAAATTTAAAACAAAATATGTACATCCTTTTTTTTTTGTAAAATTCACTTCGAATAAAAAGTTCAGGGAACGCCGGATTATCAGCAGGTCTTAAAAATGTTAAAGAAAGCTTAAACACCTAAATAGCAGAATAATGATAAAATAAATAAAGCAGTGTTCCCAAGGCCAGAGGGAACACAGTGTTGCCAATAGCCTTTAAAGATAATAACTAGTTGAAATTGATTTATTATCAGCCGTCAGATTTTTTTATTGATTTATTTTTTTAAACGCTGATGCTGAGTATTGGTGCAAATGATCGGGCTGGCCAATAATCAGTCTATAGCGGATGCCCTAAAAGTTTACAACAAAACTAAGAGATAAACACTTAATGTGTTATGCTTTGCAAGACAATGAAGACTGTGGCACCGAAGAGACATGATGTCCTGATGATGTTGAAGTATCGTAGTTTCTTATCTCCTTGGGTGTTTGTTTGAGTTAGTTTTCAAATAGTTAGCTTGAACTTTTTCACTTGTGACAGCAAATGTAAATATAATGATCATCAGTTTTTACACCCTTCACATTTACAAATAAAGCAACAAGTTTGTTGTTTGAGTTGTTATTGTTTGATAGAGTTAAAAAAAACATATATATATATATATATATATATATATATATATATATATATATATATTCCGTCCTATATCCATGAATTTTTAAACCAACAAAATGTGCTTATGCTAAACTTTACCAATATGAATGAGCATTAGCACGCTAGCGATTACCATTCAAGGTCAACAAACCCTAACTCCCATTTACGTCACATCTAGATAAATGCACATGCAATAGTTTCCTAAAATCATTTACAGACAATGCTTCAACAATATTCCATGAGTAAACCGACGATTAGAGCTGTCTGCTGCTTCTACTTCTTGACGAGCAAACTAGGCACACTTTCGTCCTTAACGGTACTCTCTCATTTGAAAACCTAGCCACTATAGATTTTTTGCTTTGACAGCTTTTATTCTTAGATAATACAGTCCTGGTGCTTTTAAGGAAGTTTACAACTTTCTTTCCTTTCTTTTGAAAAGCTCCAGAGAAGCTCTAATTAAAGACCACTAACCACTAAATCAAGCTGTGTTTAGCGAGTAAATACGATCAGCAAATCGGTCACCTGACTAGATGGTGCACCAGGACAAAAAATGTAGCTGGTTTTCAAGACTGTCTTTACATACGGGTGCTTGTTCTGTTTAAGTGCGGCAACAGTCAAAGCACTGCTGTGGTAGGTCAGGTACACTTTGCAATAATTGAATATTGCTCTATATTATATTACCGTGGTTCCCCAATTATAAGATGCACCCACAGCCCTCTACACACCAAGCCAATGTCGACTGTCAGAATTCGTCGCGGGCCGACAGCTTTGTTTGGCAAAACACCGTCGGAACATTGGCATTCGTAGCGGGGCGTCAGAAAAGGGTTTCTGGCCGATTCAGCCTGTTGAATTGGGTCGGGGCCGTCGGAACTCTTTACTCTGAGTGGATGTTTAGCTCGCGAATAAGCGCACGCAACGAGAACTGAGAGTGACAAAACGCTGAAAAAACAAGCGGGGCGAAAGTCCACACCTTTATAATGCGCACCTTTATCAGGGACAGCATAATTTCTCTCAGTTTTTTTTTTCTTCATATCTCAACTTGCAATGGTGAATTTTCGGAGCCCATCAGCGTTAACAGGCCCACGCTGGACAAGGCCACGGTAGCCCATCGTTGGGTTGGTGTGTAGAGCGCCCAAAAGAAAGGTCATTTAGAAAATGGTGTCACAAACATGGTTCTGGTGTAGCTTTGAGGCGGATATGTTCCTATTTTTAAAACTCACTGGACTTTTTTTTTCTCAGTTCTCAAGTCCACACACCAAATAAGTTGACAGTATTCTCTCTCTAGTGAAGTGTTTGTAGATATATGCATTTTATTAGGAAGCACAGAGTTATAAAAAACAACAGTTGCCAATTATAAGAGTAGTAATTTTCCATGCGGTCAATTAGGGAGCTCAATTTTATATGACCATCACCTCCTTGGAATGTCTATGGAAGGCAACCTCAAGATGGACTTTGCACAGTTCAAGTGAAAGCTGGCTGTTGTAAAAGTGTCCATTAATTTGGTACAAGACGTACATACAGTAAATACCACCCAAAGATAAACACTGTACTGTACTTTGTACTTTTGGTGGCCGATGAAAAATGTTGCTCTTCATTGAAGCTATTCGGTTGTTTAGGCTACTGCTATTTGCGATAAGATGGGCCCAGCCTCCGTAATGTTTCCTGTTCCTTACATCAAGATGGCAAAGAGGTATTTTATTGCTCTTTGCGGCTTAACTTAATTCATTCACTCTCTTTGTTTTAAAAGCACTCTGAATGTTTATGTGTGCTGTGGAAATTTTAACGTGTTACATAAACATTGCCTTGTCATTGCAGCCTCACCAGTGTGGTATCACTAGAAATAAACATTGTCTTGTCATTGCAGCCTCACCAATTTGGTATCACTAGAACTCAGAGAAAATCTGTTGACTTTCCTCCCAGAGTGAGTATTCATTCAATTTGCCTGTTTTGTTGCACACGCAGTCATGTACTGAAGGAACTCGTCCAAGAATGCATTTCAGCATATTTTTCTAAAGATTCCAACCTGTCTTATATCCTGTCTATTATGTTCTCTTTACATCCACAGTTCACTGTCATTGCTGCACAGACTGGAAGAACTCGATTTAGGAAATAATGAATTATATAATTTGGTGAGTTTCTTGGATTCTGGGAAACTTGTATTCTCTGACGCTTCACTTTTCCCCCATTTCCTTGCTGTCATCACATCAGAGTAGATTAGAATTCCTCAAGAACAGCTTCCCCCGGTCTTATCACACAGATGGGAGGGGGCCATCTGCTTCCAGCTTGGGTTTTAGGGTGTAATCTAAAATCGTGTGACTGTGAGTGATTTACTGGCACAAGAGCCAAAAGCAGACTGCAGTGACGTGGCCGTTGTGTTGCGTTTTTGTCTGCTGAAATACACAGACTACTTCTTATGTTGTACAACATTTTGTATTAGTAATTTTGATTGATTGTTTTAAAGAATGAATCAAATTCCTATCTGATGATTAAAAAAAAACCTCTTTTATTTGCTTGCATTTTCCTGTCAATTTATCCTTTTGCTCTCTCATTCCATTGTGACATTCTTTCCCACCACACAGCCTGACACAATAGGCTGTCTTGTCAGTTTAAAGGATTTGTGGCTAGATGGAAACCAGTTGGCAGAAATACCTGCGGTAAGACTATGTGATTTTTCCTGTTCTTGACTATTACACCTCTTTTATCTTTTTTTTCCATTCATATTTTGAAAGGCCAAACTTCATTCAAAGTAGCTTAAATTTGTGCTGCAGAATTGTGTCACGCTTAACAGTAGTTTTGGGGTAAATTTTTCGGGTGATGTTTGTTTAACATGCATGCAGTGGATCCATTTTTTATCTGGTAAAATTAATGAAGTTAAAAGCCTTGAACGGACTATGTTTGACTTCTCAATCTTAAAAGTGTCTGCATCTTTGAAATGAATCCTCAGGAGATAGGCAGCATGAGGAGCCTTTTGTGTTTGGATGTGTCTGAAAACAAACTGGAACGACTTCCTATGGAACTGGGAGGCCTGCTAGCACTCACTGACTTACTGGTTTCGCAGAACCTCATTGATGCTCTACCAGAAAGCATTGGTAAAGCTCTCGTTTATGAACAAATGTCAAGTGGTGCTCCTAGCTACATTCTAAGAATGACTCACTTGGTCTTTTCCCTCAGGAAAACTACGCAATCTGTCTATTCTGAAAGCCGATCAGAACAGGCTGTCGTACCTGCCGGAGAGCATTGGCAACTGTGAAAATCTCACTGAACTTGTGCTCACAGAGAATCAAATACAGGTTTGTTTGGAACTCTCAACCGTATTTGTTAAGGATAAAAAAAAGGTTTTGTTTGTACTCGCCTCTTTTATAAAGGCCTGGCTATTTTCCACCTTTTTTTTGTTTGTTGTTGAAAGAGGAGAGTGGAATGTCTCCACTAAGATGTCAGGCAATAATTCAATGTGTTAAGATATACAGTGATCCCCCCCCCCCACTTCGCGATTAATGGGGGGTGTCAACCCACCGCGAAGTCTGAAACCCCCCCCCACTTCGCGATTAATGGGGGGTGTCAACCCCCCGCGAAGTCTGAAACCCGCGAAGTAGGGTATCAGTTCCTAGATTTCTATGTACGCCCCAATATAGCCATAGTAACCATAAACAATCCTTTTTTTTTTTGTATTTTTGGCATATTTTATTTCCTTTTTCCTATTATTTAACATTACATTATCCTTATTAACATTATTAACATTATTGTATATTCATTAAAATTAACTAATATTACTTTGTTTGTTGAGAATTTGTTCTCAGGACTGGTTATCTGCACCAAGACTCCGGTGAAAGAGTACGCAAGTCATCACGTTGAACTTCACATTTATTTTGGCTCATGTATGGTGTATCATGTAGTATCTGTTGAATAATAAATCAACCACAATCTTAAAGTCAGTCAACTAACATATAAACACTTGCCGAACTTTAATCTATGAATTTACTGTATTTTTAGCCGACATTAGCGGGTTTGCAACAACTACTAACTATAAAGTGCAACCTCTACACAAACGAACACATTAACAGAATAAACACGCATCGCTTACTAAACATAGGCAATAGCGTGCATTATCTACATGAATGATAATAAACTATAAATATGAGCTTACGTTGTCATTCACTACATCACCGTAACGAGCCGAGTGACGCAGAGAACGTAAAACAGGAAACAGAAATGCAAAGCTACCCAACAAATTAAAAGCATGCATTTCAATATAAGATAAACGTCACGAACTCTAACGCTTAAAGAATTCTTAACATATTTATTAAGTAAAATTACTTAGTTATTTGATGAATACAGTACTGTATAGTGTACTTTTTTGCTTTTTTCACTTTTTTTTCCATTTTTGCGCATTTTTTAAATTATTTTTTATTTTGAAATATTTTTAATTTTTCCTGGAAAGACCCCCAAAGTACTGAGACCGCGATATCTGAGACCCCGAAGTAGGAGGGATCACTGTAGATAGTGTATAGCAATGGCGTTAAGATGCACCCAAGATGTGCTTGGGCTATAATCATGGAACCTGTTAACTGCCAACCCAGTGAAAATATTTGACGTCATTGGCAATGAATGAGATTGTACTTACTGTTTGCTTGTTCCTACAGGCACTACCGAGAAGCATAGGGAAATTAAAGCGGCTATCCAACTTCAACTGTGACAGAAACCTTCTAACATCATTGCCGAAAGAGGTTCGTCTTCAAATAGAAACTACTGTACATATCAATGCATCAACCTATTCACTTTATCCTTAAGCGCTACCAGTTAAACATTTATCAGACACACTCGTTTTTATATGCAGGTACTGTAATCATTTTGTAGTTTTAAAGCCATTCAATCAAGTACAGTTTCTCACCCAATTTTGAAACAAATGTTTTCATTTGTTTTTTGTGATATTTTTTTTCGAACAGTGTCTATTTAAGTGGAAGCTGGTGTGATGCCAAACCACAGTATGTAAGGGGCTCCTCTGAACGCCGTACAATGGTCTTGTGTCTTAATGATGCAGAGCTTGGAGAAACATAATGGCACACTTAGCCTCAGAAATGATGTCATTGTTATTGTTTTCGCAAAGAGGCCGTTGCATGACATCAACGCTCACATTGTAACCGTGGTGCACAGCATTGATGTGTGCTTAGCCGAGCTACTAGACCATTGGTATACGTTTATAGATCCCAATGATTGCTTATTATTTCTCTTTCGGAGGCTTTCATTTGAGTTGGGCAGTTTGGCACTGTGAGGCCTTTGCCTGAATGTTTCCCTTTTGACACTAATCTACTTTGTTGAAGCATTTTACTCGTGTTTAACCTTTTAACGCAATGCACTGCATTTGAGCAGATTAATAGATTACTTGTCAGCTTAGATGGCTCATCAAGAGCGAGCCTAATTGTTTCTAATTTCAGGTCGCACTGCTGCATTGCATCGACTCTTAACTGGACTAGAGTGCCACTGATATTTCTGGGACATTCTGTTCAAATGACCCCAGCAGATTTTCTCCCGTGTTTCTTAGATTAAAAGCAGCTTTCCTATCCATTATTTTCAGTCCACAAACAGATATGAGCCCCCGCATTTACACAGCCATACGACGTCGTTGATTTGCTTCCCAGGATGCTGGTTTCATTGGCTCCTATTGTTTTTGCTCTCCAGATTGGAGGCTGCAGTGGCCTGAATGTCTTCTGTGTGCGGGAGAACCGACTGACGAGGATACCGTCGGAGCTATCGCAAGCAACGGAGCTGCATGTGCTTGACGTTTCTGGAAATAGGTCTGTTCTTTCATTCGTAGGCTAGCGGAGAATAACTAAGCTATCATTTTAGCTTTTGCCAAAAGTTTCTAGTCAAGTAACCATTAGGGATTGTCGTGATGAATCACAAAAATTGCCTACTTGGGATCGAGACTGGGACGAACGAGAGACAAATTCGGGAGAGGTTTCATGAGGTTGAGTCCACGAGAACGAAATGAAAACAGAATTTTGAAAAAAATCTTACATACTATTTATACAAAGAAATTTAACAAGCTTGCATGCAAATGTAAACATAATCTAGCATTCAATTGCAAACCTACAGTAGAAGGAGTCTAGCTTCACACTGCAGCCTGAGGTGATCCAATTCCAATTTTTTGCCCCTATGCACCTGTACCTGACCTTTTAATGGCAGTGTGGACATCACAGATTCTATTTTTTTAGATTTTTTTTAAATGTCATTCAGGCCATTTCGGTATGTTGTCCTAAATCTGATGCATATTCAAACTTTTGTCATGCAACTTCACTCTGAACGGTCTGACTCGCACGTAACAAACAAGCGACAAACGTCACAGTTCTGTGCACAAAAAGGCCGGAGCAGGTTGGAAAATAAACAAAACAAACAATAGTAGACAAGGCTAAGACAACTCAATGCAGGGCTCGCTAGATGTGTTTTCTCTGTCTGTTTCTCTCTCAAAGTTGCTGGCATTGCACAAAATGCCACTGCCAGAAACTCACCCTTCGTCTTCTCAGTATACCCTATTTTCCGGACTATAAGCCGCAGTAGCAAAATATGAACAAAAAAACGTTTTTTTTGGTCACGGATAAGCTGCACTGGACTATAAGGCGCAGGTAATATCATGAGATGTTTATGTAAAGAGATGATACATGGAAGTTTTTTTTTTTTATTATTTAATTTTTTTATACTTGTCTGCAACATCCTCTCTTTAACAGACTGAACATACCTGCATGTTTAGTCCCAACATATTTATAGAAAATGGATGGATGGATATTTTCAACAGTTCAAAATTGAAATACTTCAACAGCATTTTCTTTTGGCTCCCTTTGTTTGATGGATTTTTTTAGTGAACGTATGAACACATTGCACATAATTAATATACACAATCATAAATACATAAATAAAATCATATATACTGTGTACTGTATATAAAACTTGCACATCGAAAATTTACCTAAAATTTTATACATTCTCCTATTCAATTTAAACATATATATAGTTTTAATAATATGTTTTAAAATTCTTTCACCACAGCCATCGATTAACATATTTTTAGTTCTATTTCATAGTTTTCCATAAATTGAAACCTCGAACAGATACACATATTTGCCTGCTGGTGGCTAGCCAAAAAAACAAAACAAAAACAATAACGGATAATCCGCACAGGACTATAAACCGCAGGGCTCAAATCATGAGGAAAAAGTCGCGGTTTATAGTCCAAAAAATACGGTAATTTACCCCTTACATTTATCAGATTGAAAATACTCTAGCTCTTCCATGACAGCCATTTCAACATCAGCCAGGTACATCCGTAAACATTAACATTAAGCACACTTGCTGTGAACTACGTCACGGTGTCCTCAGTTCGCATGCTGGACAGCTTTGGGCTATCTAGCATTCACACACTGGTCACATATAGGCCACATTTATTTGGAAATGTGCATGACCACACCAAAGGAAAAAAAATAACTTTCACAAGAAATTGGCAGTGTGTACCTAGCCAAAGCTGTCTTTTTCTTATCTGGCAATATTTTACTATTTTAAATAACAAATAAAGGTTTATGATAGTAAACTGAGCATGCTAATAGGGAAAGAAAAAAAACACTTTTAACATACCGTGCACTACATAACAAATGGTCAGGACAATCTTTCAAGGACATTTTATATCCGAATCTTGCTTATTTTAATCCCAAGTGACAGAGAATATGCACACATTTGGCCAGATTAATGGTGTGTATGTTGTAACCATCTTGAATAAGCACTCTACTGATCCCCTCTACCCCTCCACCCCTCCACCCACCCCATTTGAAATGCTTGGAGTATCTATATCAGATGTCATAGATACTAGTATACAGTACCATCTGTCATATGCAGTATGTCTTCGTCTTCTCACTTACGTATGTTGTGTATAGTATCTATCACTCATCAATGAAGGTTCTGTTGTCTCTGAAAAGTACTAGAAATGGTGTGTGTATGTACAGTGTATATATATATGTGTGTGTGTTTGTATGTATATATGTGTGCATCCACTTGAAATAGTAGAAATGAGATATGATGTTTAGGCTTTGCTGAGTTATTCTGTGTGTGTCCCACCAGGCTTGCCCACTTACCCATGTCTCTGACCACGCTTTGCCTGAAGGCTTTGTGGCTGTCAGAAAACCAGTCGCAACCCCTGCTCACCTTTCAGACGGATGAGGACCCTGATTCAGGCGAGAAGGTTCTCACCTGCGTGCTGCTGCCCCAACAGCCCTTTGAGTCTGATAACAAAGGTACATATACATTTTTTTTTCGTCCTTTTTGTATGATACACTTACAGCATTTGCTTTTGGGTGAACTCAACTAGCTTACGGTTAGCTGCATACCAACCGATGAGAACGAACATGACTGAACTGGACAATTAAATACACGCTGTGACTGATCCTTGCAAAATTTGCTGCTTGTCATTCTAACACGATGCAAAAGTGACACCTAGAGTACTTATTGGTTAAGGACATTGCATCACTATTATTTTATTCAACCACAAACATCGTGGCATCTTTGTCAATGGAATAGCTATGTTATAATACTGCAAAAAGAGGCAACAAATGAGTCCCTGAGTCAGTGTTGATAATTGAAAGGAATGATCATCCTGCTCTAAAGCATTTGGTGGTCCTCTAGCACTCATTGTTTTTCAGCCAAAGGTACATTTGAAGACAAATACAATAACAAATACAAAACAATGTATACTGTATAATACAATATGGGTCTGGCTTGAAACCTCCGACTGCATCTTGTTTGGTACCAGAGTCAGTTAGTCAGATTTCACTCGTTGGACTAGAATGAATAAGTCATTTGAGGCAATAATAAGTCATTTGAGAAATATCTGTAAAAAACTAAATAGATGGCAGAAGCAAAAAAAAAAAAAATACAAGTACTGAACACCATTGCTCATTATAAATGAGTAAAAGTACATTATTTATAAACGAAAACTTTATTATTACATTTGTTTTCAATTAATTTAGCATATTATTATAATTATTTTGGTTGAGACACAAATCCCACGAGATGTCTCACAGGTTTTCACAAGAATGAGACAATGAAATTTGAAATGTAAAATAGTGCCTAATATTTTCTGTCTGATTTTCAAAATCTTATCCTCTTTTAGAGCATAGACCAAGAAACGTAACACTTGCGCATGCAAATGTAAACTTAAACAGAAGAGACACTTTTTCTCATTTTTCAGCTGCAGCTGTGATTGTTCCTCTTATCGACTAGTTAAACAAAATGCATGCAGCTCGTGATAGCTGCGCTGTATGGCATAATTATTTTCTTTGGGAGTGTTTACAAACTGCAGCTATTGAACCTTTAGGTATTCTGTTAAAGATAAAAAAGAACAGTTTTTTTTTTTAAAAACAGATTAGAGCAGACCACAGACTAGGATTGACCACTTTTATTTATTTTTTTGATAATCAAAGTTTCGTTAAACCTGCACTATGCTTAGCAGCGTACTGCTTTCCTCATGAGCGACTTTAAGACTAATTTCTCCCCAGTCATTTTTGCCTATGAGATGAAGTGACATCAGGACCCCAGGTGTGATGTTGGCGGGTAAAGCAGCACATTATAGTCAGCCTGATTTGTTCAGTAGTTATCCGTAGGAACGGTAACTGTCAGGCTTTCAGCATAAAAAGGTATTGATTGCATTTGGGTTGGCTGAAGTCTCGGAAGTCATCGGTGGCGGTTGGCTGGCTCAGTGGTTAACTTGCGTTTTTTGACACTAAATGTGAGTTCAAATCCTGGTCAGAATGAACTGAAACGTAGGCCTGGATAAAAATGGGTGGGTTCGATCAGGAAGGGCACAATGTGTAAAAAAAAAAATATAATGTAATATATAAATATAATATAAATATAATGTGCTAATATAATGTGAGTGACCCACTGTCGTGACCCCTGACAATAAATTTCCTTCTTTTTATTAGAAAATGTTATAATCAATAATAATAATAAAATAATAAGTTTTAAGTAATAAAATTTTAAGTAATAAAATCAGTATTAATTTAACCACGCCTATACTCCTAAGCTGTTAACCAATTTTTTGGTAGCTTTTACTCATCAGTATAGATATATTTTTCCAACACTTGTTGGATCAAAAATCTCGACCCAACCTGCAGTGTCAAATCCTCAACCAAGCGCACTGGGTGCCCCTTTTGGACCCACTGCTGGGTTAGCCATTTCACACAGCAATTTTAAGGATGCCGACCCTTGTGAGGATAAACGCCTCTAGAAAATGGATAGATGGATGAAATTTATTTTTTACAATGTTACTTTTTTTTTTCTTCTTCTGACATCTACTCCTGACATGTCGGCTTGCCTCCCTAGTGACATTTGAGTGATCGTCCTCATCTTCCTCTCATGCCCTCATGATCTAAAATGTAGATGCCCACTTCTTGTTCTTCCCCCCTGATCCTTCCTGCTAGAATCTGTTGATTATGAGTGTATCCCATATAGGATCAGAGCGCCTGTAAGAGATCACGGCCAGTGCTGTCCCTTGAGGGCTGCCTTGGACGATGTTACTTGGAAATGCGGTAGATTGGACAGCTAAAGAGGCTTAGCGGCGACTGGCTAACATCCATTAAAATCTTGCCTGCTCGGCATAAAGATGCGCCTCAATGCTGGCTCATTTGTTGCCGGATACAACAGTTTAACATATCCTTTTTGCATTATCATGGTAATTCTCATGGTTTTTTAAGAGATTGTTTCCGCCTGAAGAGTAAAAATCTCGCATTGATTTTGAAGTTTGTGTTGAGACTGTCGCACGCCAATGAAGCAAGGTGGGGGCAGGGAAGATTGCGTTTGCTGTAAATTTGTGACTAAGAACGGATTTGAAAGTGCGATCTGGCAGTTTGGGCGCTCTCACAAATGAGTTTTCATTTCAAGTTTCCAAAAAGCCAACAAATGCATATTGACTATATTTTGTTCTAGTATTTGCCCAGTCGCTGCTATATCAGCATTATATAAATGGCGTTCTCTCTGTCGTCAATAACCGACTGCAGGCTCTGACAATCTCGCCCGCTTCGGAGCCCTGGAGAGCTTGGTGAATGACATGGCAGACGACACGTGGGACAACAAAGCTATGAACAGGATCAGCGCCATTCACTTCCTGGATGATGACGAGGAGGAAGACGATGAAAAGGTAAGCCTTAAACTCAAGAGCGCGGTGTCGCCGTTGTGGACCAACAAAATCCTCTTCACGTCACATCAATCTGTTTGACACGGCCTAGCTCTCCCTGGGCGCAAATGTGTTTTCGGTGTGCTGTCACTCATTTAAAATGTAATCCAAGCAAGACCAATGCTCTGCAAAAGAATAATAGGGCAAAAAGAAAAAAAAAGAATGCAAAGCAAAAAAATCTTACTTTCACATGGACAAAATGTTGGAATCTCATGTGAAAAACGTAATAAATAGTTGAGTGAAAAAATGTGTACTTTAGACACTCACATACACCTGAAAACTCTAACCCTAAACTGACCCTAACACCAACTCTATCCGTAATCTCAAGACATAATGATAATTTTACTCAAATTTACTCAAAACTCAAATGCCCAAACCTAACCCTTTACCCAAATTTGTATCCAACCTCCGCCCCCTCACCATAACCCCATCAAACTCGACCTAAATTTTACCAACCCAAATTCCCAAACATGATCCAAAATTGAATCCAAACACCGCCCCGTGCACATAATCCAAACCCCATAAAGTAATCTTTCACCCAGTTTTAACCCTAACCATAACTCAATCCTAATTTTAACCTAGATCCTCTAATCTAGTATTACCCAAATTTTCATCCACACTCCGCCCCCTCACCATAACCCAATCAAACCCAAGGTCAATTTCACCAACAAATTTTTTTTTTTTTTTAGATAACATCTATTTTTTTTCTTTTAACAAACGGTCTTCGTTCTTGTAACAATCTTTTTTTCATGGTATTGTCACACTTTTTTAAAAAATATGACATTTCACAAAAACATGACTTCTTCCATGTTTAAGATCCTGATCGAAATGAATTTGTTTAAGGCAGATTCCAACATTCTGCAGGACAAAATGCTGATTACCAAAAATTTGGCGGACAGTACAGGTCAAATGTTTGGACCTTTTCATTCATTTTCTTCCAGCAATGATGGCCAGTCTTTTTTCTTTAGCTAGTGAATTGGGTCTTGCCATGATATGAATTTTAACCGTTGTCCGCTATGGCATTATATTTGTGCCACAATTGCGAGCGTGCCAAAAAACATTTTGAGAGCAGAAAATAAAACTGAGCGAGCGAAAACGGATTTTGAGCGCAGGAAAAAAACTATTGCACGTGTAAAGATAAGAGCGCCGATGGATTTTGAACACAGAAAAAGAAGTTGCTCGCTCAAAATTCGTTTTTGCTCACGCGATGTTGAACGAGGGAGGGAGGAGTATCGCGAGCGAGAGCGAGATGTTGAGCGAGAGAGGGCTATCGCGAGCAAGCAAAAAGGAATTTTGAGCGAGCAACTTCTTTTTCTGTGTTCAAAATCCATCGGCGCTCGCTCAAACTCTTATCATTACGCGCTCAATAGTTTTTTTCCTGCGCTCAAAATGTTTCTTCTGCGTGCTCGCAATTGTGGCACAAATATAACGCCATAGTCTGCCAGGGCTTTCAGCTGGGTATTAATTAACCTGACTTCTGCTCATCATAACTGATGGTCCCAACCGCATTGATAGAGCAAGAAAGTGCACTAATTAACCTTTATAAAAAACATCGGTGAAGTGAAAACCATTTGAGGTGACTTCCTCTTGAGGCTAATCAAGAGAATGCCAAGAGTGTGCAAAACTATAATCAGAGTAGAGGATGGGTATTTTGAAAAAATTAGTCAGACATCCATCTAGTAGACCACCTGTGCAAATTCTCATGCCCAATGACTCTCAGCACTGAACGTTTTACTGTTCCATGAAAAAGTCATAAAAATGCCTTTAATCGACAAAACCTCTGCTGACTTTTCATTGAAAATGACCAATACGGGCACTACAATCATCCAACTGAATAATCGGTCGAGCCTTGAAATGTTTTTGTGTGTGGATAAATACTTTATTCTCATACTAATCTGAATATTATTACTGTCATATGTATTTACTGTGATCTGGTTCTTTCTTTTATTCATGCATTAAAACAAGTTGGAGAGGGACTGGGTTGGCCTATGAATCGCAAAAATACACGTATAATTGGGAAGCATTTTATCTGAATTGAGAGGGGGCAAAAAAAAACCCATGTATTTCAACACTCATTATTTAAACTAACCATTCATTCCTATTTGATTTGCTACAGCATACGTAGATGAAAGTGGTTACAGGCAAACTGTTTTTCACGCTGGTTTCTGTTGGCTGCCTTAACACCACTTATATGGACCGCAAGTTCTACACATGCATCATTAACACAAGTTTGCATCGTCCTCCCAGGGAACACTACTACGCCGCGCCACTCCCCACCCGGGCGAGCTAAAAACAATGAAGAAAGCAGCAGAAAACCTCCGCAACGACCTGAACTCCGCCAAAGGCCTGGACACCAACAAAAACGAGGTCAATAACGCAGCAGACAATGTGACCACGTCTGTGTGACCAGTACTTTTTTTAATTTTTTTTGGGGATTTGTGTTTTTACCTCCCGTGTCGTCCCGCACAATCCAGCAACTTTTCTTCCCCCCTCCTTCCTTTAACCCGACAAACCCTGCTGTGGCCTTCCCGTCCTGTGATTGAACCCTGGAACGCCTGTAAAGCTTCGTTGTCCCTCAGGGCTGCTGTGCCTTCTTCCTGTTTTGAATTCACATCCACAGCAATAACGCTCAAATGAAAATGATGTGTTTAAAAACGTTTTAAATGCCTCTTTTAAAGATAAAAAAGACACTAGGTAGTTGCACTATGTTTTTTTTTTTTTGGAATCGCTACAATACAGTCAAATCGTTATAAATGTGTTATGTATGTGTTCTATATCTATTTTCAAACACTGGGTGATTTTTTTTTTTTCTATTCTGGGCATATATAAAAGCAGGAGCTTTTGGATCTACTGATTTAAGGATTGTTGTATAGTCTCATGTGAATACTTTTTTACCTTTTGGCAGCTCCAATGTAAATAGACATGTATAGCAAATTTAATTTGTTTTTTAAATTTTCTTTCCTTTCAGAACTTGGTACATTTTTTCTTAATCTAAAGGAAATGAACACAATCTCATTCACTCACATCTTATTCAGTCCATTTAAATGTCATTGAATACATTGGCCTTGAAGGCTTTTCTGAGCATCTTCCTGAACGACTGCACATGGCTTCAGTTCAACAATGTCGAAATGCAATTCAATGCTCTGTAATATTTCTAAGTACGTAGACACCAAAATACAGCTGTGTCTTTTGCGGCTTTTTCAAGCGAACTGTTCACAAGTATGATAGGCCTGACATTTCCACCAGAAGGACACAGCGACGGCATCTTTAGAAATGCCATTTTGGAAATTCCATCCCAATGTATACATTCTCTCTCTGATCTCATTTAAAAAAAATATTTTATTACATACAATATAGTGCATGATTTGTGGACCAGTTTCATAAAGAGTTGTTTTATTTGTTTTTAATTATTTCCTGATCAAACTGCACAAACTCAGATCTTAAAGAGATTTTTGAACCTTGAGATCTGAACGACTTTTAACCACTGATCAATAAAACGAGTGCAACACTAAATGTGTTTCTTATGACTGACTTTCATCATGCAGTACATAAACAGTTTAATTTCTCTGGGAATATTTCATTTAAAGACTAAAGCAAGATAATAGAGTTCCGAAGCGATACATCGAGAAAGTTATCTAGTATCTTATCGATTAATTTCCTGTCTGTCTATTGCTTGCTCATGCTTCTGGAATGCCGGCCTTGTCAACCCTGCACGTAGCAACATCTTGCATGCTATGTGTGAATAGTGTATTACTATCATTTCTTGATCACGCTTGTCTTTGCATTTTACAACGCCTCGCAGTTAGCCATTCACAAACATACCCATTTGGTCATATAGTTGTCAGTCTAGAAAAAAAAAAAAATACTCCCCCACCCTTGACCCTGGCACTCAGGTGGGATCAATAAAAGTAACACATCAGTCGACTGTCC
This sequence comes from Hippichthys cyanospilos, assembly GCF_059441005.1. Lineage (NCBI taxonomy): Eukaryota > Metazoa > Chordata > Actinopteri > Syngnathiformes > Syngnathidae > Hippichthys > Hippichthys cyanospilos. Next base: position 18,077,411 of record NC_142376.1, on the reverse strand, counting down.
TCCATGTGGCTCAAACTGTCACTTGTCAGCAGGGTCTTTGCAACCGGCAATCAGCTTGGCGAAAGTGTCCTTTGGTGATGGCTCATCACAATCTGTAAAATGAGCAATTTGAGGGTCATTTTCGACATTCAAAATCAACCAGCTGATCCTCAACATAATTATCACATTGTAGCAGCAGGTGGCGTCTTCCACTCCACTCCAGGAGAATCAAAGCCATCAAGCTGGCTCATCCCTCAAGTCCACTTGCAAAAACCGCTCCTTTCCAGGAATTGGCAAAGTAGCAAAAGCCTGTCTGCAAAGTAGAGTCCACGTCCTCCCAGGCCCTGATGGGGTGTGCGGTTACCAATCAAAGGAAATGGAGAAACCGGCTAAGGTGGGTTAATCTGCATGAGTTTGTGCACTACAAAGTACAGTATTGGAAAATGTATTTGCAGGTAACATGTTTGCCCCTATATATATATATTTTTTTTCTCATATAATGTATGTGATTACACTCTGTCACACACTTTTAATATCACTCAGAGCTCTGCTGTCACCTCAAAATGCTATTCACTGTCTTTTCATTCCTTATCAACAGGAAGCCGCTAGACAGCTGACATCGAGTGATAGCTTTCCACGTCGATTTCGCCACCAGAGAAGTGGCACTCAAGAGGGACGGAAATTTCAGCCACCCGGACCTGTTAATGCCGGATGCTGTTTCCATGGAGACCCTGCCCACTGTTCAAAGCCCCCCTCCATCAGCAGGCATCTGAAGCCTGCTTTGCAGACACCTCAAGAATTGCTCAGCACACATGTGCCATTAGGGGTACCTGCGCATTTGCTGTCACAATATGGTTCAAGGATGTAAATTGATGGGGGAAAGTACAGTAGCTGTTTCTTGTTTCTATTCATTAAAAAGACTATCTATATAATGAAGCTATTTTCTATATCTAATCTCAATTTGGCTTCTGCTTAGTTACAGATCAAAGTATCTGGCCAAAGGGACGGACTAGGTATAAGCATTGCTGGTGGGAAAGGTTCTTTGCCTTACAAAGACCATGATGAGGTTGGTAAACCACTACTGAAGCCTTTTAATTTCCTGCTACATATTTCTCCCCCCAAAGGGAAAAAAAAATATCAACATGTGGAACGAGGAACCTGCGGTACACACAAATACATTTCTAAAAGGGCAGTGGGCAGGATTGATCTCAGCTGTCACTCAAATGTGCTTATTACCTTTCAGGGTATTTTTATTTCCAGAGTCACAAAAGGGGGGCCCTCGGAAAAAGCAGGGGTCCGTGTCGGAGACCGATTACTGGAGGTATTGTTTTGATTTTTCCCTCCTCCTCGTTTGTATTTTTTTTAAATCGATCCTCTAACATTTCTATCAGCGCCGACAGACAAATGGTGATTTAATTCCCACTCTGAACAATAGGGAGCGCTAGAGTACAGACAAACGTGCTACTGCAGTTTCTTTCAACGATCAAGTCAGAAATTACTTCCATGATAATGGACAAAAACAACATATACAAACTCCAAATGAGTGCTTGCATTGCTGCTTTTACTTCTATGAGGAAAATACTTGTATGCTTTTGGTGGAAAAAGAAATGATCACGCACTTGCATAAGAGCCGCATTTATGTATTACGTTGTGAGGCTTCACTTATCAAAGTTTCATGTCCCTCTCCAGGTCAACAACCTCAGCATGCAGGGAGCGACCCACCTTGAGGCCGTCCGGGCCCTGAGGAATGCCGGGAGCTGCATTAAAATGAAAGTGTTGCGGGAAGGAACGCACTTCAGGCGAGAGGTAGCGAATGACGTAGGTGATGCTGCGAGCCGGCGGCCGTGTGGCCACGACGGCGCCGAATGCCGAAGAAGCACGTCGCAGAAAGCCGAGGGCGGGGAGGACTGTTTGTTCCAAAAAATGGAAGGGATGATGTGCAACGGCAATGGCATCGTGGGTAGAAACGGAATGCGTTTCAATCCCATCATTCATTCTCAGGGCACCACTTGGTGCCCTTAATAACAACCCCACTTACTCTTTATTATTACTGTTTATTTTCTTCCCCAGACTCATTTAAAGAGTGATTTGAGAAGGTCTCAGATGGAAGCAGGAGCCTTGACCAAAAAGAATGATTTGCATTTGGACAAAAACACAATGAAAGTAAGCCATTTTCACATACTCATTTTCATCACAATTTTAAAAAGTTCCCAGATGCCCTTGAAACCAGTCCATCCAGGATTAACAATTAAAATGCATATTTATACTTTCTTAACCGAATTGGCAATGCTTTGTATGGCTTTAGGAAATCAAATGACATGTAAATAGCTTGATCTGTTCCAAGCCCCAGAAATGCTCCTAAACCCTTTCAATGAATACTATTAAAAGTATTATTAAAATTAATAAAAACGTAAACAAATACATATCAGAATTACATTAGTGCATAAAAATAATAATAAAAAAAAAACATATCAACAAAGCACTCCTAGACCCTTTAAATTAAACATAGCGGTTTTAATTGTAGCAGTTGACAATATGAATGCAGTTCACTTGTTTGCCTCCAGATGACGGCGGTGTGTTGGCGATGAGTCCAGAGCAAGAGAGAACTTTGTTTGCTTGTTCAATTTACGTTAATTTTTCTTTTACATTTCCTGTGATCCAGTAATCATTTACAAGCCCACAGGAACAATAATAATTATTTTTGGATTATTTTGAGCATGTAAGTTTACTTAAGTTTAGATTGGGCTCATGCAAAGTGCTTCTTGTGTGACGTCATTGCTAAAGTGCTAACAACGTGCCAACAACGAGAACGTCAGATACAACAGCATACAGCACATATGACACGGGACAGCATTTTATGTGAAAATGTACAATGTTAGGCGTAGCTAATGTCAATTTTATGTTTGTTAGTTCTATGGTATAGGTTTTTGGTGGGAAGTGTGGATGAAATGAGTGTAGATGAAAAGTGGAAGACTACAGTAAACATCAGTGCAAAAAAAAACAACTAGTGTCTCATTTGTGGACAAGCAGGCCTATTAATAAATTATAAAAATGCAACATGAACTGTAACAAATACGGTAGATATCACGGGTTGTAATAATGTATTACACTACGGTCTTGTTGGAGCGAGTGCTGGTGTCTCATGTCTCATATTATATGCCATTATTGTGCGCTTTCGTATCTTGAATTTTCTTTCATAACTAGAGACAATATTTGTCTGCTGAGACGTTTCGTAACCTGAATTTTTCATAAAAAGAGGCATTCGTAAGTAGAGGCACACACACACACACACACACACATGCACGCACGCACACACACGCACGCAAGTGCACATTACCGGTACACAGTTAGACATGCGCAAGAGAAATCACTTCACCATTCGCATACCTAATATTAACTTTCATCCAAGACACCTGAGCCTGAGCTTAACAATTGTTCTTTTGTTTGTTTGTTTTTTCCGAGCTGTGCCATGGCTTGACACACACTTAAATGTGTTCCTCAGCTGGCAGACAGAACAGGTGTGCTTGGGGTAGGGGCGAAATATTTCAGTCATCGTTTATTCCCGAGTATGAAAAGAGCATGTGAACGTAGCACAACCTATTACTAGCAAACAAGCTAGTCAAGAAGCAATAACCAATCACCCTTTTGCTAGGTGGGAAGACAACCTGCAGAAACAATGCAATCTCTGTGTAATAGTTTTTCGTCTCCCTTCATACGCCTAAACATGCGTGCCCCATTCCTTCCCTTTTGTTTATTGAGTCGGCTTGGACTGTCTGTCAGAGCTCCGTATCAATTTCGTGAAGGTCTGAAGGAGCTCATTTACGTTGTCGCATAACAGTGACAAAGAATTTACCCTAACCCTAACCTCTGACTTCCTTTTACTAATTAAACTAGGTCCCAAACAAACCAGCAAACCATAATTACTGATGGAAACCTTTCAAGGACTCACCCTTGAATAATGTGATGGTCGTTGTGCACACACACACAGTGCACTTTTTATGTGGGAGCAACAATGAGGTGAACAAAGATTATTTTATGAAGCAAGTTATAAATCTGCAAAAAACACAGAACTCAGGAAGTGGGGAAATACTTTTTCACAGCGCTATACATTTGATGTAAGTAGCTCACGTAAATACTTAGATGGTAATAGGTAATTTCACACTTGGTTGGTGGCCTGACACACCAAAGGTCCACACATGTATACAGTACAAGCAATTTAAAAGTCACTTTTCCATTACATGTCCTCTTTAATTTGAATTGTCATGTAAATGCCAAGAGAAGGTGGACTGAATTAATAGAGAAACGTTTGATGAGTAGGCTTTTTTTTTTTTTTTTTATAAATCATCTGTATTATTTCATTTTGTTGAAATGAAGATTTCCCCACGTGACTGTGAACACATGAAGACAATGAATCCTGACAAACAAACAAAAAAAATGAATGAAAGACATTTTAAATTAGCGTCCAGGTTGTTTTTCAACCTTTGGAAGGCGATTCTTACAGTTTCGCAAATAGTAAATGGACTGGGGTTTTGTGTGTCATACCAATTCCCAAAACACATGGTTAAATTACTGCAATGTAGCTTTATTCAACAAGAGCTTAGGCACTTACAGTCCATGATCATGTAGTTAATGAAAATGGTTTCAAAAAAAGAGGAGAATCGATTACCAGGTCCTGTCTGACTTCAAATATATTATCTTTGCGTGCAACACATCATCTGAGATCATTTAATCCTGAATCTGGTACCTGTCATTTCTTTGACAGATCCCAAGGATCATACTCACTCACCCCTCTACGTCTGATGAAGATGTGGAGCTCTTGCCGCAAATCGCCAAGAAAGAGGCACATCGCGACGCAGACATTCCCCAGAGTAGTGTCCCTTTGGAATGTTTTGACAGTGCGTTTTATCCACCTTGAACGCACGGAGACTTTAAACCACTGTGGGAAGTCATGCTAATGGTATCAGGTGGCATTAGTCATTTACAATTTGTGTCATGTTGATTACTTTAGAAAAACTATGGATCCTCAAGATGTAATGCAAGCGACCAGACCGGCAAGTTTTTTTGCAGAGTGAGCTGCAGTTTAGCCATTTGCTCATTTGACTTGCAGCCCAAAATTTGAGGTACGGCCCCAGTACAGAGGCAGAGAACTCAACTGGTTTCACTACAGAAAATCATCAAAGGGACTTCAAGCTGTTTAATTCCACTCGGGCTCTCAGTTAAAATTGTCTGTTCCCTGCCCTAACTTTGATAAGAAGTGCGACTGTATCATGCATCCAAAATTCACTGCAGATTTGGATCAAAATATCTTAGATTTTCCGCTGGTTTGCATATTTGCTTCTATTTTGTAAGTAAGACATTTTGCAGGCCTAGATATTAAATTTATCAAATGCAATAAACAACTGCTCCATGTGAACCCCTATTTGAGGTCAACAGGGTGTGTTTTGGACTAAGAAACAATTATCTCTGCAAGATTGTTCTCTCTTTGGCTCACTTGGGTTCCGAGCGGAGCCACCTCTCTCCATCATATTAATTTTGGTGTGTAGTGCAAGACCCAAGCGCTAGTAGATGGCAACACAAAGTAAGCAAGAATTTAAGTATAGTTCAGTGATGGCAAAAACAAAATCAAAACCGAATGAGGCAAGAGAGAGCATAGAAATCGGGAAAGGAAATACATTGTGACTAAAGAGGATACGCTGGAACAAAAGGAGCCAACTTGGAACTGATAGCAGACAGGGGGCGAACAGCGGGGGGTTGAGTGAGCGACAAGTCATGTGAAACCAGTGACAGGGAAAAATATAGTGACAGAACAGATAATTCCCCCCCCCCCCCCCCAAAAAAAAAAAAAAAAGAATTCAATGCATCAGAAATGAGGAGCTCATCTACCACATAGGCAACGTCAACAATTTGTAGACAGGTGCTGCATGATCATGTTTACCTTTTCAAAGCGCTCTGTGAATTACATTACACCCTCGGTGCATTTATTCTACTGTTACAAAGACAAACAAAAGGAAAACAAGAAGAAAATCCAATTAGCTTTACCCATTTGCATGTCTTGCACACACCTTTTTTGAAACACATTGAGGCAAATTGAAATACTTTTCTTGATGGGATCCTTTCTGATATTTTCTTTTTTGCAATTGTATCATGTAGCATATTTTGTCAGACAGTGAATCAGAATCAGAATCAGAATCGCCTTTATTGTCATTGTATAGCATACAACGAAATTTGGACATGAATAAATGGACATGAATAATAAATTTGCCTCAACAGTAGGCACATGCAAAGATAGACCTATAGTGGTGTATAAGCACCTGCCCTTTTGACCTGCTTGAGAAAAGTGTTGTCTTGGCCAGTTTTGTCTTCATTCATCAATATTTAAAAACAAAAAAAAATGACCCTTAGCCCCACATTGTGAGGTGCTGAGTGCCAGCCACGATGATCTGTCAGAAAATGCATTCACTTCACATACACCGCTGAAACACTCTCATATACTCAAAACTCAAAATGGAGAGAGTGAAAACGATTTAAAAAAACCAAACAAAAAACATCTAAAATAGCATAATAGAATAAAGAATAATAAAGGACAACTCAAACATGTCATAGTTCAACAAATCAAAAATCCAATTTAATCATACATGGTCCTCAGTCGGAAAAGGGTGGATTGCCCTCTTCGGGATGGGTATTTGGTACTGCTCTAAGTGGAGGAGTTCAAGTATCTTTATGTCTTATTTATGAGTGAGGGTAGAATGCAGAGGTGGGTAACTTACATTTTTTTGCTGGTCCACCATTCATCAGAGCACCACCGCCCCTTTCCGTGATTGTCGGTCCGTCATTTTCTTGAGCCATACGAAATCGTAATCGTCGGTTCCGTCAGTCCGTTGGTGTGTTTTTACCCAACCTTCCACCAGCACTAGAGGGCGACATTTAACAATTATTTTTCTTGTCCATCATTTGTCAGACGCTGGTCTACATCTGTCTGCACTCAAACGAATTATTTTTTTCTCTGTTAGTACTTATACCTAAAGTTAACACCATGGTTCTACAGTTACAGTGCAATTGAAACACGACAGAGAATATTTGTGTAACACGAAAACAAAGCCAGCTAAGGGGTTTAACCCTAGGCTATAATTCACCATCATGTACTACTACTACTACTACGACTAGCCGCAACAGTGACAATGTTTCATCTTTTGCATCCAGTTTTTATACAATTTTGGGGGATGTGGTCTAACTGAGGAATGCAGGTCTGTGTGTGTGGGCGGGCAAAACAAACAAAAAAAAAAAATCATTTAAGCCAAACATAAATGCGCTTTTTATTTGGCAACATATTAAATTAGACAACAAGTATATTTATTACTCTTCAGCTATACCGGAATTTAGAAAATAAAATTTGCAAATTGCACGCCTCCTTATGACAAACCGGGACAATTTTCCCCCAAAAGGTTGTGTGGCATCACTAGGGGACGTTTAGTGGAGGGCTTCCACCAAAAGACAACTACATCGCCCAGCATGCAGGCCTGGCTGATTCCAACAGGGGGAGAAGACTGAGCAGCTAAGGAAGAGAGAAGAGACACTCAAGCCAGAAATAACATCGAAATACTGAAGCCAGAAGGAAGTGCAAACAGACTTTATTTGGACTTTGACAGTTTTGATGACTTTTATTTGAACTTTGTGAACAATTACTTTTGAATACAGTGAACAAACTTCATTTCAAGCTTTTGCATTCTGATCACCTGTTTTGCTTGCTTTTATTTGTTCTTTGTCACGAAAGTAATTTTGAACTCCGAGAACAAACCTGATTTCGATCACCTGTTTTTGAGATATTTTATTTGAACTTTATTGGACTACATAACGTACTATTTTTAAAACCTCACTTCTGTGGCCAGAGGCAGCGCCAAAAAACAAAGACTAAGCTAAACAAGGCACAAATCTGTAACTGTTAAAAGATCAACTAAATCAGTTCCAAAACACCCTAATTATCTCAAGGACCCCCTGCAGTCAGGCCACGGACCCCCGGGGGTCCGCGGAACCCACTTTGAGAACCACTGCTTTAATGGACCAATACAAAAAATACATCTACTCTTTGAATTTAAGACCGCCACAAGGCTAAATGTTGTTTTTGTGGCATCCTAGAAATGCCAGTTAAAACCTTTGAGTGTTGCAAAATCCCCAAAAAGGATTTATACATGTTTTGGGTATATTCCAAATACATCATGAAGACAATAGCAGAGGAGCGAGTGCTGCGGTATGTGATTTTGTGCTGCGATAGACATTGTAGGGAAAAAAGCAGGATGGAAATAGACAAGAGCAGCTGAAAGAAATGAAGAATGTTGTGTACTTAAAGGCTTAGCATTCCCTTTAGACGTCTGTTTTCGCACACTTCTGTGGCTACAACGAACAAATCGTAAACAAGCAAACAAATGAATTTGTTTTCCCACTGACTTCACTGTTTACTGACTAAACATAACGAATCCTTTAAAAACATAAGCACAAAACAAAACAACACACAAACAACTTCACTAGATAAAAAGACATTTCAAAAGTCATTTGATGGTATGTACATGATAGACACGTAGATGTAGTTTTTCTTTAAGCTGTCAGACATGTCACAAAGGCGCTTTTATTCTGCTTTCTACTCTGTCAGTGCATCGGTCAGAACTAACAATAGAAGCTCTTTCAATCATAATAAGTTAAAAAAAAAATGTGACAATGTGCAATTTGTCACTGTCTCCAGCAAAGGGAGAAATATTGGTCTTGAATCTGGCATGGAACCTCCAAGGTTGAACACCACCCTTTTTGGTTGACTTACAAGTTGTTTTAATCACAGCAAAATACATTTTTTGCATGGGAAAGAATGCCAAGTCAACTAAGACATTCCAAACTTGAACTTTCGTTATAGGAAAACATTTTTTGATGTGCTGGCAGTTTTAATTAATATGCTTATCGGCCAAACGCGTGTAATTAAAATAAAACATATTGAACAAAAATAATTTCTAACTTTCTAAGTATAGAATGAATGTGCTATTTAGTGCCTTAGCGCTGATTGGGAACTGATTTAATTAACTGCTCATTGACTGGCCAGACCCTTTCCTGGTAATCACTTTTGTTGGTTTTACCATTGTCATCATTGGCAGTCTTCTTAATTGGGAAAAAAAAAAAAAAAAAACCTGCGGCAGTCACCATGTTCTAAGGTTCTGTGAGCCTTCATGCATGACTATGGTTTGGAGTCTAAGTTTGCTTGAGTTTCGAGGCATATTTTATGGTTGAACTCAAGCCAAAATCGGGCTATTAACCTTCATACTGTTAAAAATAAAAAAAAGCTGAAACATTTTTTAAGATCTAATACTATATTAAATCATTTATGGAGATATAATTCTCTATTCTTTCAGGTGCACTTTGTTTGCAGCCTTTGAGAGGCACTCGAAGCAGAGTTTAGGAGCTCCAATAAGGTTGGACACTTCATTCAGATGAAGCATGGAAGATTCACTTTTAAAAACATGCATGGGATGAGAGCAAATATTCATCAATATTCATGCACATGCACTTCCAGGTTTTTCCCTCCAAGAAAAGAAAACACATATTTTTATCTCTCAATATACAGTAAATTGCTCTCTATTCACTGATCAGTGAACATTTGTAACCCACATCTTCTCATTGCTTGTCTTACAAAATCCATTATGCTTCATTAGATGCATATACCTGTACAGTATATACAGTGTAATATGTGCTATCATCTTCATTGGCGAGTTACTTCAAAACTGTAAGGCATTATTTATTACTTATTACTGTCATTTCAAAGTAATTAGTTAATTACAATATTATTATTACTGTATTTGAAATGTAATGCATTACACTGCTCTTGCATTACTTTTATATTACTATCATCACCATAAGTGGAAATATGGATTTGCCATTCTAACTGTAGCTCATTATGCTGATTACACATGCAGTGAAAGATTGGCTTTAGCTTTAAACCAGTACAAATCGTCTCATCTGTATTGTATTGTAAACCCTTAAAGACAAGATACAAAAATCTTTTTTTTTTTTTTGTATTTTAATCAATTTACTACTTGGCTTCACAGCATAGAGATGCATTGTTTATGCTCTAGGCAAAAAGAGTCAATGCATTTCACAATTTCAATGTTAATGTTATGTTTTTCAAATTCAAGCTCAGTTGGCTAGGTTAGAGACATGTTTCAAAAATAGATGGTTTCGGTGTTGCTAACGTTAGCAGCGAGCCTAGATCATTAAGGTGCTTAACGTGCTATCCAACATGAGTTTTGTATGCTTCATCTTGATACACATTGACCACAACTATGTACAGAGTATTATTAATAGCAATTGTACATATCTGTTTACTGTACATTCAGCTTCACCATTGTTCCTGTAAATGAAGTTTGTCACCCACCAGTCTCTCACTCTGGAAAAATAAATATTTCGTCAAATATACGAGATACAAATTCATTTTTTCATGCTTCATTCTTTGTATCATATTCAATCACTTGTGACATGTTTGACATTTTCTGAAATCACTTCATTAGCATTTTCAGCATATGGGAAATGGATGGATAGATATAAGTTTTTGTCAGAGCAGCGGCGCTCGTTACGGTCACTCCATCAAAAATATATTCACTAACCGGTTTTAATGAGTGTCTCAAAATGTATCAAGATCTTGATTGTTGTTTATTAGAGTTACAGGCAATGAAATGGCACTCAACGCTTGTTCTGTAGTGTGTGACTGGACTATGACTTGCTTTGTAGCTGCACTGTTATCAGAGCAGCTGGTGCTGTGCTATATTTGCACCTCTATCTATTGCTGAGGGAGAGGTTGTTTTGGCCCTGTAATTGAAGTCTTTACTTGGCACGCCCAACAGTTAATGCCATAACTCGCACAACACAAACCAAAGGAGGAGTTGACGTGAACATTTCAGATTGCATGTTTACAGAGAGCATCGTGCTGGAGGGCGACGCTTAAAATGACCATCACCCACAGAGATTCAAGTATTCAAGTATTAGGATAGCGTTGAGAAAAATATTGATAAGGTTAGAATTGATTTGGTTAGAATGTTAAGATGGTATTCTAATTTATTATTTGGTATTTATGTTAACTTTGTATAGCTTGTGAAAATGTTTAATTCTTTTACATTGGTCATTTTGAAAAAAACTAGTCTCTTTCCGGTGTATTTCAGAATGTGCCTTTAGATTGTCTTGTGAAGGAGGGTGGTCTGCCTGAGGAAATGATGAAAGCGTTGTTTATTTAGTCTTTGGCACAGGCTTGACATGCCACAAAAAATAGCTGAGGGACTTCTGGCGTGTGTGTGTGTGTGTGTGTGTGTGTGTGTGTGTGTGTGTGTGTGTGTGTGTGTGTGTGTGTGGTGGTGGTGGGGAGGGGGGGGGGGGGTATTGGGGCGGCGTGACCTATGCCACACTCGGCACTATTAAGCATTCAAGGGAGCTCTGCTGGACAAGTCGGATAAAGTTTATTCTTTCTCCGTATCAACTTTCTCTACTTTGACTATCGGCGAAGACATACTGTATAAAGAGGTTTTTAACTGCAGGTACTTAGACATACTCCAGTAATGTCACTGAATATTTCTGTCTTTAGGAATAACGTGAGTGGAGAGTTTGGAATTTTATGATGATTTCTTTATTGAAAACTCAGCCCAAAGAGCAATAACGTGCGACATTTTCCAATGTGACCCCAGAGATCTTCTCCAGTTTAGCTATGCCTAAGAGGCTGCTCCACCATACAATCTATTTTTAAAACACATATTAGTGAAATCGTACTGAAAATAAACGCGTACCAATTTGACCTTTGCAACTACATCCTTTTTGAGGTTAATGGTGTTCCAAATGTGTTCCATCTTTGTTAATGCACTCTCAGGCATAATTTAAGGTTGTTTTTTTTGAGCTGATGTTTGCTGCAGATTGCTGCACGGTTTGAACCTAAAAGGTGCAGGGATGATTTTTCTTTTTTTACATTTTAGACCTTTGATGGCAGAGCACAAGCTCCCTGGAGAACGCTTACCAGTTGGAACAGAACTGAAACACATCTTAGATGATTGTGTTTGTTAGATCGAGCTTCCACACATTAAAAAAGACTGTGATGTTTCAAAACTTTCATGTGTGGACTTTGAGTTAAATGTTGCAAGTGTTTCCTCACTCTTGACTTATAACAATATATAAAAGTTTAAGCAACAATATGTAGCAAGCACGTAGTGTTGCAGCTTCTGCACAGTTCCAGCTTAGATTGACACTCGCAAACTACTAAAAGTAAGTGTTATACAAATCGCAATGCGGCACACAAAATTAGAGACAATGATAGAGTCATTTTATCTAACACTGACAAGCTGTTGCGGATGCTACTTTGCTAGACTTCTACAACTTCTGATTATGTCTTTGTTGTGTTAATTTCCCTGGCTCTAACTAAGTTGGCTTATAAATATTCAATAGCAACTCTCTGAAAAGTATTCAATTATTAATGATTTTTTAAAAAGCAATAATTTGCAATATAGAGGGTTTTGCCCTTGTGGGACGCACTGACACAAGAAAAAAAGAATTTGAACTGTTAGGTCACACTTCATCTTTCAAACACAGCGTGTCTCCTTTTGAGGACTACTTCGACCATTTTGTCTGACTAGAATAAATTACATGTATTGGGAGCAGAGCTGCCTCCAAGGATTTGGTCCCGTGAAAAGAGTCCTTTTGGAATATATTTTGCAGAGTTTCTATTCAATCTCTTTTTTTCGAGATTCAAGAGTTTTATTGTCATATGCATAGTAATACCACTCAATGAAATTCTTAATCTTTTCACTTCCCTTAGCAGACTACTTTCCGTAATTGAGCAAATAATAAGGTAGGCAATAAAACAAAAACAAAAAAACAGTAATAGAGCAATAAGGGCAGTAATGATGAACCACTCATACATGAATAAAGCATATTACGTAGATTGAGTGAAAAGACTGTAAACATATGAGGAAGATAGTGCAAAATATCATGCATTGAGCAGCTTTCCTGCACTGTGCAGGGTTGTGAGGTGCATTTGTACGAAAAGTTGTACAAGAAGATGTGATTGGTTGTTGTATGACTTCCAAACTTATCTGTACAAGGAAGCATCTAGTCACTAATATATATTGAAAAACTTACCAACATTTGGTCGCGCATAATGGAGGTTAATAATATAAATCTAACGGTGTCAACAGCAGTTGACATCATGTTTTCACACATTTTAATGTTTTCAACCATTGCGTTTTCTGATTGATAAAGAAGCCCCTTTAGGATTTATGAAGGTGCTACTATACAGCACTTACTTAAAACACATCCTGGGTAAAGCAGGCTTATATGACCTAAATGTGTGGTTACTAAGAACCCACACTGTCAGCCAACAACATTTTATTGTAAATGGCCATAAATAAAATATCGAGATATACACACATGCATGCGTGCACACACAGACACACACACACAGTTTCTAGATGATGATATAATACCTTGTTGTTTGAGAGGTAAATAAAATCAATAAACTTGCAGCACTCACATCTGCAGCTATTTTGTTGTCAGTGACATTGTGAATACCAAGACGAGAGGCAGTGTATAACAGCATTTGATAAAGTTAAGCTTTTCTGTTAAAAAGTACAAAAATATTGAACCTTTCAAAGCTTTTTCATTTTCATTCTCATCTGTCAGATATAGTCACCTATAGAAGCTATTTTGACATCCTGTGTGGCATTGTTTCTTTGTGAACTGCTATGGAAAATAAATGGATGGATGATTGTCTATTCACCTTACAGAGCATTTGTGACTAATCTGTGTTCTAGTCCATGCCAAAGGTTTTTAATGGGGTTGAGGTTATGTTCTTTCATAACGTGACTGTATTGTAGGGCACAGCTATGATGGAAAGGAAAATAATATACTGAATGGATCTATTAATCTATCTATTAATTTGATTGAACTGTGGAGATCTTACAGAATTATCATTGATCTGCTCTAATACCTTCCCGATTTACACTTAAATCCTGCAACAGGCATTTTTTTTTTTATTTATATATCACAGTGGTGTTACGTGGAGTGACTGTGGTATAAAAAAGGGCAAAACATGTTTTGCACAGGCAAATGTTTACTGAAGAATGCACGGGGTTTCATTAAATGCAAACTACAGCATAAAATTTATTTTGATGTGAGCTCTCTCCAGGAATACTGTAATTGTAACTCCGTAGGCCTGAGACAATTAGTTTCAATGTGCGAAAATGACAAAGTGTTACAGACACATGAGCAGGGAGGACTATCATTTAGGCACTGTAAGAAAAAAAAACACTCTTAATGGTTACGCTCATATAATTAATAATTCATATAACTGTTAGGAAAACAGGTCTCATATATCATTAATGAGAAAGTTGTGATATTCTTATGTTTCTAGCTTTTCATCTCGTGTAAAAGTTGTCCATAAGAAGCACTGTAAGTGAAGTGGAACCGGAGACAAAACCAAATAGGGCAAAGTGGTCAGTGCCTAAAGCTGTTGGAAATACATTCTGGGCTGTGGGTTGATATCACTTCACATTGGCACCACACCCGTGCAGATGGAATATACCAGTGTCATAAAACATAATAGTGTTAGAATTGGGCAGATAATCTGGTTTTGTAACAAGCGAATGATCATGGATTGGACGCAAAGGTCATTTGTATCAATATCACATTAATTTATACTGTATGCAGTATTGTTGCAATTACATTTTGAATAACCTCCTCACACTATAAATTAACCCCCCTCTCCCACACATATCAGACTTATAGCCAATATAGATTCTACAATTTACATCCCACGTATTAAATATTGATGGGATTTAACATGACAAAGAATTGATGTTTGAATTTACAGTAATATTGACATGCAGTCTATGAAATGTACACCACTGAGATACCTGAAAAACAATTTAGATTGTGGGACAAAATTATGTCAAGATTTATATGGAATGGCCATAAACCGAGAATCAGATTTGATGCCAAATTTCAGAGAATACCTTAATGCTGCGCAAATTAGACCTGTGCTCTGTTGGTGTGATGAAAACTACGTTGCCAAATGGAAGAATATAGAACAATTTGTACAAGGGAGGGGAATTCAAAGCGCAATTGAGAAGAAACGATGGGTTGGATTGAACAGGTGGATACTGTCACCCAGTTTACATTAAGACTGTGGTTTAATATAGTACGAAAGTACAAACTGGAGAAGGAGCTCGGTCTGCTTCGGTGGATAGCCTATGATCGACGTTTCACCCCTGGTTCTCTTGACCTGAAGTTTGAACAATGGATTCTAACGGCAATGTGTACGGGTATAAACAATGGGAATTTCAGGAGGTTAAACAAAAATATAATATAGATAACCGTGACCATTTTAGATATTTGCAAATTAGGGATTTTTATGACAAAGAGATGAAACACAATGTAAATTTGTAAAAAAAATGGGATAATCAGGACTATTGTTGGAATTTATAATTCAAATAAATATAGAATAATATCCACAATATATGGCCACCTAATGGAGAGAAGAGGGAATACAACCTGGTATATCAGGCTGAAATGGGAACGAGAGCTTGGTGGGAGCATCTCTGAGGACGATTGGTTGCAAATTTGTAAATCACAACAATCCACTACATCATCACGGACTTGCAGGTTATATTGTTCAAAAAATTTAATCAGGTTCTTTATCACACCCAAAATTAGCAGCAAATACTCAAATGTACCACATCCATGTTGGAGGAAATGCAGAGAGGTAGAAGTAGATCACTCTCATGTTTTTTTGTTTTGGTCCTAAGATCTTAACTTTTTGGGAAAATGTTCACATGACTATTATCAGAATTTTGGGTTACAGTGGACATAGGTCAAATATGTTAATGGATTTTGGGAACCTGATGGAGAACGGTGTTAAAGGAGGACATATATTTATGGAACATTTTGTTAGTCGCATGTAAGAAAGCAATCACGAGGAAGTGGTATAAGTCAGACCCACCAACAAAAGATGAATGGCAGAAAATTTGGATTGAAATATCTGTTATGGAGAAACTGACTCACAGGATAAGGACCGAAGAGGAAAAATGCCGGGAGAAATGGGAGAAGTGGACTGTTTACATGTCGACGACAGGACAAGATCTACCACATTTAAGGCGTCACAAAACATACTGTAGAGACATAGCAATCCAGCGGGTTCTTTTTCCAGCTATTATTTGTTTTTTGTTTTGTTTAGCTTTGTTTGTTTTTTGTGTGAGTGCTCTATTGTTCGATGTTTGTTGTATAAAGAAAAAAGCAATAAAAAAGGAAAAAAAAGAAATGTACAGGGTGCTTTGTCATATCCTGCAGTTTTCAGCGGGGGCCCGTGCGTTTCACACTTACGACTTCAGCAATGTTCCATCTAATTTTCAATGCATTTGAGCATTCACACAAGCTCCCTGAGCACGCTTTGGACCAAGGTGAGCAACTTCAGACATGCGCGCAGTGATCGCCATGTGTATATCTGATGTCGCTCCCAAAGTGACCTATATCACATAACTCCCATTTGGTCATTAATGAGCAAGGAAGGAGGGGGGTTCTGAGTATTTCCAGGGGCCCATCTATGGCCCTGGACTGAGCCACAGCCAAAGTGGGCTCATTCGTGGCTAGTGCTTTGATGACGCAAGGCAGCTCGGAACGCCAAGAATTCATGTGAACAGCACGACCTGATGATGTCCAACAACTTTAAAACATATGTGTGGACGGGTAATGTGCTTCTGGGTACTTTTACTGTCATTTATGAGGTGACAAGCATCGTCCAGGACCAGTACAGGAGAATGATGTATCTATGATTGACATGTTGCCGAACGAATCACAACTATTTTCGTTAGTTATTATTATTAATATTATTATTAATATTATTATTATTATTACACATGCGCTCAGTTTAGAGGGAACACTGGCCTTCAGTGACGTCTGACTCGAATAAATATGTAAGTATATAAGAAGCACACGCACGCATTACTGGGCTACAGGGGCTATTTTCGGGAGAAACTTAAAATAATTAATATAATTTAAAATGATTTGTCCACAAAGTTTTATGAAGTCCACCAAGAGCAGGCAAGCTTGTGAGATTGTAAGCTAAATTACAAATCGCAGTTTAATATGAGACCGTCATTTTGTTTCTTTACCATTAATTGAATATGAACTTGGTTGTAGAGTTTATGCTTTATCATTGCCAATAATAAATCCTTTTCTATTGACATTGAGGCCAATGCGGAAAGTTGCGTTGGCCAAACTATGTTTTGCTCTTCTTCAGCCATTGTGGGTTAAAAAAAGTGAGAGATTGGAGTAGGAATGGACAATTTCAATGTAGGTATGCCTTTTAAACAAGAGCTCGCATTTGTGGAAATTGAAATAAGATATTAACTTCCAAAATATTGACTACAAAAGCCTAAAGGGCCTGTATCTTGCAAATTCGACCTTCTGGAGCTTTTATCTGTGTTATTTCCTCACCAGGAACGCCCCCAAAATGTTTTCCTTCAAACCTTATGTCCAAACCTGGTTCTTGAGAGCCATTATCCTTCATGTTTCTGTCCTCCAACTCACCTAATACAAATGATTAGCTCATCAGCAAGCTCAGTGTAAGCCTGATATTGATCTTGATCATGTGTATCCAGTGCGTTGGGGGATGGAAATATCAAAAGCATACAGGATAGTGGCCCTTGAGACCCAAAACAAACAAACAAAGATTGTTTCAATATATAGAACAATTCCCAACATGCCTCACGTACTTTCTCCTTACAATATTTGACGAGAAGACAACATTAAATATTCCATCACTCAAACACTTAAAGTATGATATGAATGGCAATGTATCACTGGTCCCAGTGTTTTTGTTTTTGGTGTAAAACGTTGATGTTTTAGTATCAATTACAAAACGTGAAAGCCAGTCTTTTGAACTGCTGTTTTTAGCGAATGGTTTGTGAATGAACATCTCCCTTTAAAGAGCTAAATATCCCAGCACAAAGACACATGGTAACATAAATGCTTCTTCATCAAGGTCACACCCTTAAAAACTGTTTTGTTATCAACAACCCAGACAAGGGCAAAAGTAAAATGACCTTACTGTTATTTTCGGGTCAATTTGTACCAACTTTCTGCATCGTTTATACAAAACAACCACATTTTTTTCCGTTTTATCTGGTACCAAATGAGCCATTTTTGTGGCGTTGTTTTCTGTAACACACCTTTTTGTAACACACCTGTAATTACAGTGCAGAGATGAACTCATCACCTGCCAGTTGGACTACAAGCACTTTAATGCTATGCCACCCAATTAAGTGATAGACTCATGAAATATTGTATACTTGCCGTCAAAACTGGGTAAGGATTGAATAACTGCATTTTAAATAACATTTATCCTCTTTAATCCTTGCAGAACACAAACTCAGTGCATCATGTTTAAATGTGCAAGTTCATCAATATAAACCCTAATCCTAAACCACCCTAGGAATAAATTTGAATTAAACACCTCCTTCCTGTTTGAAGATCATGCATGGCTTTTCAGACAGTCTTTGAAACAGCAACGAAAAACGTACTTTATTTTAATCTATGTATAAACATAGATGGATTATACATCGTACACACAGGCACGCACACACACGCATATATATATATATATATATATATATATATATATATATATATATATATATATATATATATATATATATATATATATATGTATATATATATATATATACTGTATATATGGTGAGAAAACATAAATATATGTGACATTACTTTTCAAAGCATTTAGCAGCTGGAAATGAATGTCAAGATCTTGAGGAGTTTGTTTTTGTAAAAACGGACATCTTTGTTGAAAATGTGTATTTTTGTCAATAACTTAAAGTGCACCTCCAGAGACCGAAAGTCAACTGAAAAAGAATGTCAACCGAAAAAACCCCCGCTATTGTTTACCACGGAGCTGATTAAGTTGTTCAAGTAGACTGTAGATAAAATGTTTGGGAAAACTTCAAAATAAAACCTTACCAAGGCCGTTTGTATCATACACTACTCGTTAAAATGCAGTTTATTTTGAAGCATTCGCTCGTCTTCTCACAACATTTGAATGATGTGGAGTAGATGAAAGGCAGCGGCTGCTTCCCGTGTATTCATTAAACTTGTGGTCCAAAAATCTTAAAGAAAAAACAAATAACAGTGCTCCTCCAATCCCTATTAGATACTGTGCAGTAAATGTGTCTATAGGACATTTTACCCTATGTATGTTTTCATGGTGTAATATTACGCCATTGCATGGCCACCTATCTCTGATGAGTTTATGTGCTGAATTAAAAGGTTTTATCACTAGGTTTAGGCATACAAAAGTAGCACTTGTCTTTGTTTGTTCTCTTATTACTGGGTCACCCATACACTTTGCATTGTGCGTTTATAGCCGTCATAAACTGGAATCTTGTGCAATCGGGTGCACAGGTAAGAGCATCCAGATTTTTGCTGATGAACCATAAATATTTTTCCTTCTGCGCTCCGCAGGTACACTATAAAAGTAATCTGCTTTTGCCTTAGTAACTGACTCTCTGTCACCTGCAGGCTCAAATATAAAATTACCCTAAGGGACCTACCAGTTAATGGCATGCAAATGCACAAACATCCCTCAAGGAACTCACCAACTATCAAACCACTTGTGGACTGTTAATTGAAAACAGCACAGCAACCATCAGCTAACTGGCCTGGGGAATAATGGAACACATGTACTGTGTTACATATCAGAATGCCCCCCTCCCCAAATACATAAATTAATTAATGCAATTTTAATTTGATTACAGCTATAGAAAAAAATACTGAATTCAATGAGATACATTTAGTAAAAATGGGGATTATTTTGGAGGACAATAATTCCTTTTTTTTTTTTTTTTTACTTAGCCCGCTCTCAGTTCAATAAGTAGATAAATTGTCACAAATGTCGTGTAACTGATTCCTAGCTGTTGCTGAAGCCACGATTATTATAGCATATATAGCAATTATTAATGCATCCATCCATTTTCTAGAGCATCTTATCCTCACACGGGTCGCAGGCCTGGTGGTGCCTATCCCAGCTGACTATGGGCAGTAGGCGGGGGACACCCCGAACTAAATGCCATGCATGTTTTTGACGTGTGGGAGGAAGCAGGAGTGCCCGGAGAGAACCCACGCGGTCAGGTGGAGAACATGCAAATTCCACACAGGGAGGCCGGAGCCAGCTGGAATCAAACTCAGGAAATTGTAATTATATTTATTTTTGACTTCAATATTTTGGTACTGGGAAATCCTCAGAAATCTGTCAAATAAATATCAACGGAAATGACCATAGCGACCCCCAGCTGTCTTGATAGGCCGGGAAGATATTAACATGCTATTAGGTGCAAGCACAACACCGAATTTTATAGCGAATGGTGCCTCCGGTAAACTGATTGCCTCTGATGTCCAACACCAGTTTGCTGGCTGCGTATATGACTTCAAAGATCTTCTCAGTGGGGGTTGACATTAATCGCTCGCTGCTCAGCACCCATTACTAAGGCTACCTAGAGCCAGGGTATATCAAACTCAACCTTGCAGGTGGTCAAACTCAAAGCACACCTCAGATTCATGGGCCGAACAGGATAAACTCATATCAAACAGAGTCAAACTGAACATACATGCTAAATGAAACAATGTGCAACATGATTTAAAAAAAAAAAAAAAAAAATCAATTTTACCTGAAATAACTGCAAATGATTTTGTCAAATATATATGAAAACTCTAAAACCCTGTAAATATATATAATGGAGCTTTTCAGTAATAGTTCAAAAAATAGTTTTATTTTTTTCTCTGTGAAGTTTTTTCAAGGACTCAAAGCACGGCAAAAGACAGTTTCGATAACATTCCGGTAACGAACAGGCTAGTTTCTGTTCTTGAGCAGGTCAGCCATGAAGGACATAGTACCCGTAAATCTGAGGAGAAAAACTGAGCCCAACCATTAAAGTGGGTCTCCTTACTAAGATTCTGGCAAAAACAAGAAACGCTATCTCCATCGCACCAAATGACTTCAATTCACAGTCCTTTCTAGCTTGTTCTTGGACCTCTGTAAAATGTGTAAAGCAACCAAAACAGATTTGATTGGGCCATGTAAACCATCCAACCACATACTGTATAACACATCTGTGAAATCATGATGGGTGGTTCTTACTTTGCATTGCCAGTGAGTTGAATGCAAAGCGTTGAGATGAAAAGGAGTCAACCACTTATTAATCAGCACGTTGATCAAAAGCCAGAGATGCTCATTGATCTTAAAAAAAATTGCAAATGTGGCTTTTTAAATTTCATGAAGTCAGTAAGTGATTTCCATGGTGACTAGTATCAGATGGCATTCTCAGTGGCATCTGCTGAAATACAAAAGAGGACAGAACAAATTTTGCTTTAAACACACTGAAAGGGCTTTCACCCATGTTCTGCAGCCGCTTACTCTCATGAGAGTCGCAGGCATGCTGGCGCCTATCTCAGCTATCTATGGGCAGTAGGCGGGGTGCACCCTGAACTGGTTGCCAGCCAATTGCAGACAGTGATTAATGGAGCGGAAAAAGGACAACTGATTAGTACCACTTTGTGGAAACTAAGTTGTAATTTAACAAAAAAGTCTGCGCTGCCTTATCATGAAAAGTTCAACAAACTGTACCATATTTTTGTGACAATACATTACTCTTAAAATCCTTTAATTTAGTCAAAAATTGACAGCGCACCTTGTCATGTATCAGGTGTCCTTTCTGTATGGATGTTGGCATTCCAGTTTGTCTTCTTTACTTGCTTGTTTCACCAATGTGCAGTAATGCACCTCGTGCACATTACAATGCCTCATCTATATTGAAATTTCCAAATTAGACTTGTTCATTGGGGTTGTGTCTTATGATCAAAAACATACAGTACATTATATAATATAGTGCACCTGTGTTCAAATTCTTTCAATTTCCTTTAATCGTTGTGCTTTGGTGATCACTTTAGAGAATGCATCTGACATTTCATTCAGTTTACAAACTTGTACCTATGATAACATCACATTGGTGCACCTAAGGTCTAAATGGCTTTGCTTTTGTCACACATTGTGTCAATATTTAATGAATAAAAGATATGGATTATTTTCAGAGGATGAAAATGTCATATCGCCAGAATTTCACACACTCCATAAATGTGTCCCAAAAAAAAATAGACAGTGCTGCAACAAAATGTGCCACTGATTGATGTCATTAATGGATGGTTGTCATACATATATATATATATATATATATATATATATATATATATATATATATATATATATATATATATATATATATATATATATATATATATATATATATATATATATATATATATATGTGTGTGTGTGTGTGTGTGTGTGTGTGTGTGTGTGTGTGCGTGTGTGTGTGTGTATTTATGAGCCTGCGGCGCTTAACATGAGTGTTGGTGTCAATGCCAGAAATTATAAATGGCAGTGACAGCATCAGAGGCTAAAGAGAAGTGAAAAAACACTGGAAAATGATTAATTCCCCAGCGCATAAAAATAATTGTTTGGCACACACATTAACATAAATATTGCAGAAAGACATTAACATGAATATTGCACTTTTATCCGGATTATCTTCTTGAAATTACAGTCCCAATCAAAGCCCATACTAATCTAGGGTACTTCATTTACTGCCTTGCAAGTTGATATGTTTAAGTTTATCCAATTTCATTAACTCATTTACTCCCCCGGGGCTTATTGAGGAGGGAACAAGGGGAGCAGGTTAAAGAGTTAACATTTTTTTTCAAGTTAACATTTGTTTTCTTTTGTTGATGTTAAAAAGGTATAGCTACATTTAAAGTATAGCTATACATTCTTTTAATAGATAATGATCTTATTCACAGTCATCATAAGGGGCATGAATTGTTTTCTCTTTCCTCTGGGTCACTTTGCAAAAAAGAATTGAGAAGCACTGTCCAAGCTAATTCCAAATGCTATCTTTGATTACAGCTCAATAGCAATCCACAAGTCAATGCACACCCCATTGTCCAACCTTTTTAGCTTGGCCCTGGTGTTTTACCAATCTAGAAAAATTGTATCCCCTGTCTCTATGATTTGACATGCCGCTGTTCTAACTTTGTTTTGTCATGCAAATTATAAAATGTTTCGCGGTAAATGGGGACCGGAAAAGCCCCACGAAATGTGAAATCCATGAAGTAGGACCATCCATCTCCCAGGAATTTTCATGCATGCGTAACTGGGTACCAGAATTTTTTAAAACGTGAAAAGTATTTATCATTTACATATTTGATACAAAGATTACTGCAGTACCAAGTGAGCCATTTGGTACATTTAATTAATACACCTTATACAGTAAGTGTACTGTTATCCCTTCCCAATTCCACCCTTTTGGCAAAACACAAGGGGCTGAAGTTGCCATGGAGTAGCAGCCCTGGGACGCCAACTTAGAGTGGAGCCCATAGCTGACCAAACATGAAAATAGGAAAGCAGAGTTTATGCTCAAAATTCCATTTGATTACAACTTGTAACAGCTTCCCATTGCTCTGCGTCTTGAGGAATAATAACAGCTAATAACGACGGGTTTTCTTTTTCCACGTGATCGGCTCCTGGCATGACATCAACCAATGAGGGCAGGAGTTGTAATCCACTTCTACCCAGGAGTTGAAAATCCACTCCTGCCCTCATTGTTGTAACAGGAGCCAATCATGTGTGATATAGGAGTACCCATGAGCTGATTGACTGATTGTCTAGCTCAAGGGTGTCAAACTGATTTTTAGCGTGGGCAACATTGTACTTATAGTGTCTGTTAGAGGGCCGGAATAAATCTAAAAATAGTCTACAAAAGCTTCTATTTTAACGTAGCCCTTTAATTTCTATAAAATCCTGAAAATTTAGGACTTAAAAATAGAAAGTGTCTAATAAACGTCGTTTTTTCTGGTTTACATCTTTACCTAGTTTGGAAAACAGATAAAAACTGTTCAAAAGATAGACCGGGAACAGAAAATGGTTATTTTTGAAGACGATCTGCAAGTTTAGCTAGAAACTTGAAATCAAATCAGCATTTGGCGGGCCACATAAAATGATGTGGCGGGCCGGTTCTGGCCCCCGGGCCTTGAGTTTGACACCTGTGGTCTAGCTAGTGAATCTTGTCCAAGCTAATGACTGCCTCCAGCAAGCAGCCTGCATCTCACATGCGAGAAAGGGAGCAATACAGATAATATAATAGAAAAACAACGCTGTTGTAATTAAGTGGAATTTCGAGCATAAACTCCATTTCCCTGTTATAATGTTTGATTCAGCTACGGGCCACACTCTAGGTTGATTACACGAGAATTCCACATACTGCGTTGCATCTCCGCTCTGCTGCACTGCGATGTGCCTCTGCAATTATGCCGCTCACCCTGCCCACTGCGTGTGTCTCCAGTCCGCCATGCCGTGCCACATCGCACATTCCTTGGAAAGTCAAACGGGGATTATCAACTCGCGAGATTAAAAAATCAAAAACACGTTTTAAAAACTTCCGGAAACACACCAAACTCCATTTGTGGAAAATTTGATTGACACTTTATTGCATGTGTAATCCTTAAAAAGGGCCTCTCCGGTCTCTGGAGGCGACTGTAACACGGGTCCCATTTAGAGTGAAGCTGCGAATGCCGAGTTCTGCGGTCTTACTGATAAATCAGCACTGAACTTCAGGACAGCGCATGGCCAAATCTTCTTTTTTTTTTCTTTCAGACCTACTCTCCCTTTCTCCCTTTCTTACGCGCACGTCAATCAAACGCTACAAGTAGTAACACGGATTCATTCAAAACAGAAAACGTAAATAAATGAAAACTCAATAAACACTAATACTACTAATACTAATACCAATACAACCGAGGCATGCGATGAGTAGCAACAATACAAGCTACTGCTGTGTTAATAATTAATGTGTTGATTAAAATGATTTTTTAAATTGCCATCCACGTGAATAGATGGGTTGTTTACTGTAGTTCTGCTTCTTTTTTTTTCTACAGATATATTGCTTTAGTAGGAGAGAGGAAATAACCACCGCTTGGTGTTTTTCTTTGACCATGCCCTTTCCCCAGTGCTCTTGTTTTCCAATTCTGTGAAAAGATTAAATGGAATCTAAAACACGGAACACATTTGCGATTGTCTCCAGCAGATCAAATTGAATGAACTTTAACCTTTTGCAGTTGGTCATAAAAACGCTCCAGCACCAATACTATACTTTAGTGTTTACTTGACAACGTTTGTAAACAGATTTTGAATTTGAATTCTGGAAAGTCTTTATTCTAACAGCCAAAAACTAAGGACCGCCGTTTGACATCCGCCCACGGATGATGTATGCAGATCAGGGAGACACGAGCCCTGTGTGAGTGTGACATGTGTGAGTACATTTAAATTGTGTTGGGGGCATGTGGGGCGGTGACACCGAGCACACTCCCCCAAGATCAGTAGAGTAGCTGAAGTTCACAGCGGACCTCTCTCATGTTTCAACCTCTGAGTTTCTCTTTGCCTTTCTCCTGTCAGAGCCACGCTGCATATGAGAAGGCAGGCGACATGTCGGATGGGAAGATTTTAAAAGCGGAGATAATCTTTATTCGGGATTCACCAGGGGGTGGAACGGGAAATGAAACAAACGCAAGTGAGGTAAGGGAGTTGTATTACAAATATTATGCACACCTTAGGAACAGTTAGATTAAGAGCCAACATTTTGTAACAAGATGTATTTGTTTGAGGTTCCAACATATCATAGGGCTTTCTTTTGTAAAGAAATGGAACTAAAGTTATTGGTTGAACCAACTCAATGTAAAAAGTTGTTCTGAGCCTAACTAAGAATATGTCAATCCGCTTTGTTGTTGTCAGCCACTGGCTCCAGTGAGCTACTTCCAAACCTCCACGTCACTGGGGGGCCAGTCTGAAAATACACCCAAACACAACGGCGCTGCCTCCATGGAAACAACAGCTTCTAAACAGCGGGGCCTTTCCCAGCAGCGGGGTCACGATTGCGCTGGACGTGTTGAGGTTAGCTCGGGTTTCTCAACTCATAAGCCTCCCGGCTCGGATCGTGCCACTAGCCCCACATGCTCGGCGCGCATGTTCCCCACACCGGCTTCATCCAGAGAGTCTGTCCTCTCAGAGAGCTGGGGCAAGTTCTGGCCGGCTGCCATGCCACGTTCTTCGGTCACTTCTCCTACTTCTCTCAGCCGCACCGTCTCCCCCTGCTCCTCAGTGCGCTCCGGCATCTTCTCCCCTGCCGTGGTTCGGATCAGAAAGCACACTCTTGCTCCAGGCTCCAGTCTGGTTCACATCCCTCAATCTTGTTTTTCATCCTGCGACAGCCTGGCATCGTCAATGTGTCCACAGTCCCCTCCTCTTCGGCATCGGCCTCCCCTCACCAGACTAGCCCTCCTGACAGCCATTCTGCGGAAAGGCCGTCTGCCCATTCTGTCCGCTTCTCTGCGGAGGCCTTACACTCCCTGCTGGCCTGTTAACCCTGTGACCCTCACTTTCTGCAAAGCGTGCACAGCGGCATCCAGCGTGGCCTCCATTCCCCTGGAGTTTTCCTCTCCGTTCTCGTCATCCACATCTTTAGATGATCAAGCTTTTGCTCACCGGGAGTTCGTTAGGTCTGTTACAGCACCCCCGCCTGATCTGACTGATGAGCGCCGTAGACTTCACAGCCCAGTTAAAAGATGCTCGGGGGAGATTCACTTGAGAAGCACGCCAAATTGGGAGCAGGTTTTTTCTCAGCCGCAGTTGAAGAACACCATGCTGCCAAGCGATCCATCACTGCAGTTATGCTCCAAACTCAAATGTCTTCCACCAAACCACCAAGAAATAACACTGCGGCACTCATATGTGTTCAAGCCTGACGTGGAATGCAGCAGCAAAGGAAATCACCACCTTGAAAAGCAAATGACTCACTCTGCACTTTTTCATCAAGCAGCCACTTCTCCAATGAAGAAAAGTCAGGAGACGAATTCTCTGACGAAACTTCGTTGGCTTTCTGAGCAACTGCGAACCCCTTCTCCCTGCACCCCTCCATCTTCTCTCTCACATTCCCGCTCAGCCAGCGGCTCCACTTCGCCTCTGCCTTCCCTTAGCGTTGGAAGGTGTAAATCACCGCAAGGCTTCATCAAAGCACCCAATCTCACGCCGTCTCGACACACACCTGTGGATTTTTCAAGGACTCTCGCGAGCTTTCCCACGCCGACGCCCTCTCCTGCCACCCATTTGCGAAACCTCACGCCATCCCCTTCATTCTCCCTGCGCTCCACACCCTCTCCGAGGCCAGCGAGTGGAGTATCAGACCGCAGTGACAGGGAGGGTATAAAAAGAAAGGTAGTCACTCTGCTTGCCACGTGCACCACTAGAACACCCTCAAGGATGCATGTTGTTCTTTGACGATATGCAGACATGCACCCACCAACCATTAACAGTTGTAGAGCTGCACAATACAGGCATCAACACAGACACAATTCTGTTTTTACATGGAAGCACTGATCGAAGAACAATTATATTGAAAATGCTGACAACATACTTATATTAGAATAATGTCATATTTTTTCTTGTTTTTATCATTTTTATTTTCCATTACATTCATTAACTGCCATTGTTCATGAGATTTAGAACCATGGGTCTATGGCTCTTTCATGAAAGATACGCAATTGCTTTTCTTCTACAGGTATGTATGGTTTCAAGCGATTTATTTTCGCAAAAAGACTTCAGACAGTGGACAAAAAAAGAGTGAACAATGTTTTTTTCATGAAACTTCAATGCACCATTCTAAGATGTTTAGAATAAACCGCAATAAGGCTGAGTTTTGCAAAGTCCCTACAAGGGCCGCACAATATGATCAAAAATACAGCTATCGCTAACAAAGGACTGTGCAATATTGCTGGCATTGAGGGAACTGTCAGATCTCTAAATCTATCACTTTTCAGCAAATCCCACAAATGGCAAGTTTGGCAACCATTAGCATTACATTGTGAGAGAGCAAATATATTCGTATTTTGAGGTCATATGTTCTCCTGGCAGCTAGAAGAGGGTGTCCCCCGCCTACTGCCCGAAATCAGCTGGGATAGGCACTAGCAAGCCTTCGACCCTTGTGAGGATAAGAAAATGGATGGATGGATGAAATATAAATGTTATAGAATGCTACTTAAGAAGTTTGAGATGATTTATTTTGAAAACATTATATTATTATATTATTAATCCAGTGGGCACCCTGTTTACGAGATTAAGCTGTTCTGCGGTTGGGATGGTAACGCAAATTCGCCGTATGGCGGGAAATCCAAACCTATGTTAATTAGTTAATGCATGTAAAATTTCAGGTAAAAAAATAAAAATTGGATATACTTATTAAAAATTGGTATCCAAATAGTATAGTAACCGCTACTAAATAATACTGCTATTAAATAATATCATAAATAAAACATATACAGGATTTATTAACCTTCGAGTAACGCTTGTTATGGCCACATTCCCGAGTAAGGGTAGGCTAGGCGAGGCTAGCTTAGCTTCCTTCGTATTCTTGATTATCTCCAGCTTCGTTCGCAAAACAACAAAACACAACCAACCCCACACGTCATGACAGTTGTTGATGTTAATCGTAAAGCGGGATAAATGCCCTAAAGAGGGGATGAAAAAACTCAGTATTCCACATTGCAACATGAAATAAATGTAAGCCAGGGACGCTGTAACCCAGTGGTCCACTGTACTTTACTATCGTTAACTATGTTCACTGTCTAAATTAATTAAACAAAATCCAATGCTCATATCGCTTATCACATATAATTACAGGTCTGTGCAGCCCCAGTCCACAAATGAAAAGCAAAATAACACTTCAAAATAACACTTTCTCTGCGGTGCATAAGGGATCATATAGAAGAAAAAAAGATGAATTTTATTTCATATTTTTCATACAGTGTAAAATAAGGCTTCTATTTTTTCAGCCAAACCTATAGTCCAAACATACAAAAGACAGCAGATTGTTGCTACATAAAACCCTGCAGCTTGTTCAGGGTTTCTTCAGGTCTTTGACCTTCCCCCTGACAAGTTACTGTTCCCTTTTCATCAATTTTGATATAAAGACCATTCATTGGGCTTATCATTGTCATTCATGACATAATTGAATTGGCTAACTCTAACCGCATAACCGAGGACTGCCGTGCCCTCCCCCACCCCAATTCCTTTACAATGCAATGCTTGATTTCTTAAAGGGTCAGACTCAAAGTCATTTCCTCATGCATCAGCTCGCACCACACTCCCTTCAAGCGCACTGCTTGAAAGGAGTTGTGAAAAGTTGTTGCCAAATCACCCTTATGTGATGCCATGACTCCCTCGATGTAGAATGATTGATATAGTTTGGTCGGGGTTTTTTTTTTTTTCAAAGCAACGCAAGTGACGTCACAAATGTTTCATTTACGGGTGAGGTCAAGATCACGGTCACGAGTATCCTGTGCTGGCACGTATGGCAAAATGCTATCTCCGTATTCCTGCCACATCAGTGCCTTCGGAAATAGTATTCTCAACTACTGGGGACATATTATCATAGTGAACGGCATGCTTAAAAGAAATACTTTTTTTAAAATTATGTTTAAATAAAACATTGCGCAATATATCGCAACACGTATCGCAATAAGCCTTTCCTGTATCGCAAAATATTGCATTGCACTTAAAACACAACACCCAGCACTATTTTTATGCAAAGGTGCCTTTATTTGTGGCTGAACAAAACCGAATATTAGTGGTGAAGGAACACTGTACATTTTTGTTTTCCTTTTTACAAGTTGAAGGCCACATTAATGGCAACAACATATTTGAACAGAGCTGTATAGACTTTTTATATCCACTCTCTTTGTCCAATACAAGATATTGACCATTTTGACCTGAGCCTGTCATTTCCACCAGCATTCCTGATTTTTGGCAGCCAACAGAATATTTATTGAGCACAAATCACACTTCGGTATTTGTAGTCCGACCAAAAGATTGAAACTGAAAGGCTTATTATTATTTGTATGCTGGAGAAATGACGGCTTTAAACGATGACTGTCCAACTGTTTGTGACCATTCAGCTGAACTGTGTTAATCATATTCATGCGTTGTTCTTCCTACTCTTACTGAAGCCTCACAAGATTAAGTCAAGCTACAAATCTCTCGCTGCAATCCCTACAAACACCCTTCTCTTGGATCAGCAGGTACTTCTACTGACTGTGTTTTATCAAAGCACCTCATTATACTGTTGACTCATCCGCCGTGTGATGTCTTAGCGGTATACTTATCCAGGCAAGATGCAGAGAAGATAACCGAGATAAATGCAGAATGCATGAATGCAAATTGTGCAGGGGTGGCATGGGCCTCTAATGGATAATCACTCATCGTTGATTACAGTTTGTGGCCATCCACTGTGCCTCACACTCACAGGTAATAGATGAGCAGGTGGAGAGTGAAAATATGAAAAGAGGCATCACGCGCGATAAGGCTGATGAAGACAGCCATGCTGAGGTATCTGAAAACCTACCACTGAGCATCTGTCCCATGGATGTCATCTAATTGAGGCGTAATCTCAATCCTTTTGTGTGTTTATCAGATGTGCTCACCTGCTCAGCTCCGGCAGCAGTCTGAGGAACTGTATGCAGTCATTGATGAGATATTGGCAGATTCCACTCCACCAGTGAGTTCAGTCAAAATATTTACCAATAATATGGTACTATGTAGTGTTAATTACCGGTTTTTGGTTTGGATCACATTTTAGAGCAAAGCATCGCCAAAGAAATTCATGGCGGACACCGGTTTGCAGGTACAGCGAGTTCCCATTTGCCTTTGCCTGATGCCTCATAATATTAATCAGCATATCATCACTCATCATTGACCCAGTTTTGGTCTCTGCACAGATTGTTGAATCCATAAGTGTGTAGATTACAATCTTGACAGTAAAATGATTTAAAGCGGCAACGGCCTTATCAGCGTAATTTCAGGAGACAGGGTGACAATTTTAATTTGAACATGCCAGAAGCAAAAAGCAATGGATGTTGGTGTAGCATCAGCTTCAAGCGAATAACAACTGGAGGTGTGAAGAGCAGGTCAGCTGATTTGGATTCAGTAAAACAGCTTGTCAGGATAGCACCATTCATTTACTCTCGTAAAACTCAACGGATTTATTGGACAATGACATTTTTCAAGATATTTATTTAACACAAACGTGCTAACTGGTTAGCCACCATGCTGCACTGGGCATAAAATTTCGAATAAAATAGATACAACAGGAACTCCTAACTAAAACATGGAGCACCACACAGGATGTAACCAAAAATCCATTGGAATGATGAAAGGTTACTTCATGAAATAATAAGAGAAAAGTACATTTGAACTGTGTAATCATCACGCTGATTGAAGTCATCTTTTCATTATTGATCAAAAGGAAGAAAGCGTTCTGTAGTTATCCATCATGTGTGCAGGCTTGGAATACCGCCACAAGAATAAGATCACTGCCCAGACTTTCAACTAGGGAATCAGAAGCAAGGAAAGTCACTTAAACCTTATCTAATAACCCAGTGGTTCTCAGCCTTTTTTCAGTGATGTGTCCCGTTTTCAGCCGAGTACCTCTTAACCAGTGCAAAGTATTTTTAGGTTTAAAAAAACAGCAACCTTAAAACATGCCATCATTTGATTTTTTTTTTAAACTTTAGAACCTTCAAACGTCATTTGTATTCATCCACAAAAACATAATCAACATAAAGTGTCCTCTTTTGGATCATAAAAGAGATCTGTTATCAAAAAGAAATAATTACGTAACGTAATTATTAATACTTTTTTTTTTACCACAAAATTTTCAATAAAGTGTCAAGCCTGTTCTCAAAAATAAATAATTATAAATAAATGTTTGTCCTCAGAAACATATTAAACATAAAGCGTCATCTTTTGAGATTACAATAGAGATCTGTTCACAAAAATAAATTATTAACTTAATATTAATAAATATTTGACCATAAAATATAATCGAAATAAAGTGTTGGACCAGCCCTAAAAATAAATAATCACCAATAAATATTTGTCCACAAAAAATATTCAACTTAAAATGTCCTTTTTCAAGATCATAGAGAGACATCTACAAAAAATAAATCATTATTTTGAGAGGTGGCACTTGACAAGTTGGGTCGAATCATTCTAGTATGGGGGTAAATCTGGGTTTGAAAAATAAGGAAAATGAATAACCGACTGAGTATAACATTTCTTTTATGAATTTATATTTTCCTGAAACAGTTAATTAACTCAAGAATTGTTCTTCAAGGATTTTTGCATGTTGGGTAAAATGGCCTGCTCCAAGTTCAAATGCAACATAATGACCATTATTATTACCATACACACAACCATAGATAGTGTCATGTTTTTCATGCTGAGAAATGTTCTGGTAAATCTTGAAGGGGCGTTGTCCCCTACAATATTCAGAATAATTTAAATAAAAATCCTTACCCTTGAGACAGGGATTACCCACTGAGATATCTTGGGAAGGACTCAGCCCCCTAAAGCATACATCTTGTTAACATGGTTTACCCTTGAGACTCGTTGTTTCTAAAATTTATTCCATTTCTTTGCAAAGTCAAAGACACAGACATAGCTTGTACCAACAAAGTTTGTGGCCAAATAATTACGTGCACATGATGGTGGATGTCTATTTCTGAGGCTATAGATACGTTGAGGGTAAAGATACTCAAGATACTCATTATTGCTGCTAAATATAACATATTTAAAGGGACAATGTGTAAAATTGGGTGGCTCGATGAATGAGTAGTTAGCATGTCTGCCTCACAGTTCAGAGTCCTGTCTGTCCGAGTATTGAACACTAACATTTTCTTAGGTGGGATTGGGCGGTCGAGTTGCTAAAACATGCCTTTGCTGAGTTGGAATCCTCATTGAGTTCCCTTTCTACCCGTTTTGCCAGGATTGATATAGTAGTTCCTGATATATCTAAAAAGCTTCCAAATAGCTAGGTTTTATGCAATGTATTACTTAATCTTAAATATATTATCTGTATGCAAGGTGTATTGAGAAACTTTCAGCCCAGTGGCATTTATGTAATAGCTAATAAATTGATGATATGCAAATTTCAGTAATTTCCAATGATTATGAACATCATTAATGGGTATTGAAGGTCAGCAAAAAAAAAAAGTTCTAGACAATATATATCCATCACAGCGATCGTTAATTGAAAAAAATTGAAAATGTCACATTTACTGCCAGCTAAATTTGGTTCCTGAGATGTTACTGTAACACACACAAAAAACAAAAGTTTTGCTTGTATGCCTCGTAGAAGGGTCATTATATTGAATCTGGCCATTTTGAAAATAGTGTCCTCAAACAAAGTTAGGAGCAGGAAAATTCAAAATCCGATTCTCAGGCTTTTTCAGGCCTGTCTGCATCCTAAACATACACAAAAATAGTTCAATAATAAATATAATAATATCATATACATTTTGGCAATAATTTCTGATTGTATTCATACTTCACCAGACTATGTTAATTCCAGTCAAGTCAATTACTTCCAGTTCTCTAGCAGTTCTCTAGACAACTTGTCTGTGCACTGTTCATTTTCTTTTACATGATGTCTTTGTTGTGTTTTCAGAGAAACTCCGCCAAACCCTTGGGTCGTGAAACCAAATATGTAAGTGCAACTGTAGTTTTCACTATCAGTCTAAATGCTTACATTCTACTTTTACTTGATTTCCTTGCAATCAAGGCTAGGGCATAGACCATGAACAAACACTACGTTTTGTTGTGAAACTTGCTAAAAGTCCATGCATTTGAAATGTGCAAATCATTTAATTAAACGTACTGTAATTTTTTGAAAAATATCATTCATTTGAATACTATTTGCTGATCTTGATATTACTGGGAATGGTAATGCCCGGATGTTACATTCCAGTTTTCTCGAACCAAGCAACACATAGTTCATTTGAATTGGTAGCTGTACTTTGGTTGTTTTCTCATGTGTGAAAAATTGATTTTTCTGCCCCGGTATTATCCACCTCTTCACCTAAATGCATGGGAGGTCATACATTTTTCTTTCATGTTATTTTCATCAGGCATCTCTAAGCAGCATCCATCCATCCGCAAGTGTTGAAAAAAGGCTGATGGACTCAACAAAGGTACAAAGCATTCACCGGTGTCATCAACTGTACCCCCACCTCCTTGGAAAAGGAACTTTCAGACTACTTAATTATGAATATGTCTCATGTCTTATCATGTCTAGACAAAGCCTGGGGTAATTCGCCCGATGCTGACCATTCCAAGATTTTCAGAGAAAGATGAAGAAAATTACCATCCCTACAGTAAAACTGATGCCCATTGTTGCTCAAAAGGTCACTCCGATTTATGCAAGGTAGATTCATGGAAATGTGTGCACAACATGCTATAGAGCTAAATGAACACAGTCAAAAAGCCAAAGCAATTTAACCTCATTTAATTGTATTATATTTAGTGGTTTAACAAATACAACAAAGCTTGACATTTATTCAGGATTAGACTTGTTCCGGTGGTGTGAAGTAACAAAGTACAAATACATTTTTATTGCTGAGGGCATCATTTCTTATGTCCAAACTAGAGTAGTAATAATTATTTTTGACAAATGTTCAATTTTACCATGGATGACGACACAAAATTGAGAGACAAAGTCAGGGTTGGAATTTCAGTTGATCGAGCCCTCGGTGTCTCATTGCATTTATCAGGAAAAAAAAGAGCATTCGTAACGTGATGAGCATGAAGCAATTGACAACAGCAACAGACCGACATGGTCCATGGTCTTATTTAACAGATTTTTTTGATGCCATCGGACACGAGAATGGCTTCATGGCAAATTCCGTCTCGTCAGCTTAAAAAACTAAGGCATTCAAAACTTCACAGTCTAATCTGTTAAAACACGTATGCATACAAGAGCGATGTAATATTCTTAAGATCATAAGTAAATTTCCACAAATTAAAAAAGGTTCAAAGCGTGGTTGGGGGTGCATCTAGTCTAGATTAGAAAATATAAATCAATAAATGACAATTTTTGGAATCCTGATAAGTAACATCAACACTTGTTTTCCCTAAAATGGAATGGTGAATGGACTTTCGCTTTTCTACCTTGGGTACTCAAAGCGCTTTACACTAACTAGTCGTTGACCCACTGATGACGCGGCATCGGGAGCAATTGGGGGTTCAGTGTCTTGCTCAAGGGCACTTCGACATGGTCTTGATGGTAGGGGGATCGAACCCACAGCCTCTCAGCCTCTCAGCTGGGAGACGACCACTCTACCTACCACCGAGCCATGCCGGTAAAAAAAAAAAAAAAAAAAAATCTTTACACGACAAGCCTGCCCATCTTCCACCTATTTTCTATAACTGCCTGTCCTGTCCTGTTCAGTCATGGAGGCTAGAGTTTGTCCCAACAGAATTGTGGTCCGAGGCATACTAAAAAATTGATTATGACCGTGTCGGCTTTACTATTTGGATGACAAATTTGACCTTGACTTTGGTGATGCCACTTTTAAATCATTTATACAACTTGCAATCAAGTCACACGCAGTGATTTTCCTTGTATTCATTGCTGCATTGAAATAAATGTAATCCTGACTACTGAACGGGCAAATAAATTATGATTAATTAAATTTAATGTCAGAAGATACTAATGACGTTCGCCCAACTGTATACAAAGACAGCCCACGCATTACCACAGTGTGAATGTGGTGCAAAACAGCATGGCTGTTGCTTCATTATTAAGCCATAAATGGACTCTTTTAAAATGTATGTTTGACTCCATTTGCTTGAAAGAAAAAAGCTGGACACTATGGTTGACTCTTTCAAGAAGAAGCAGCAGTAATAACAAGATAAATAATAATAAAAAAAAAAAAAATCCTGTATAGTCCTCTGTGAGAGACTGAAATCATGAAGAATTAATTCATGCAGTCTGCTTTTAATCCCACACCATTGATCACGCAATAGTTTATAATGGATTCCTGCCCTCTATTTTGCCTTCACATCTCTACAATAATGTAAAAGTATTTGGCATTCCTTTTGGGATACCTCAGGTCTTTAAAAGTTATTGACCAGATCGTCTATGGGAGAAAGTCTCTTTGTGAGTCTGTGTTGCCTCTATTTACTGTAGAAACTCAAAGAGTGCGTTTGCCATTTTGTTTCATTTATTGTCATTTTTGCTTTTGCTTTTCAAAAGGACATGGGCTCCTGGTGTGTCATTTATTCGCAAATTGCACATTGGGCTAAGCTCAACGCAGATCTTTTATAGAACACTACGATAAAACAAACATAATTTGAATCACATATTGCCTAACGTTAAGCAAAAGGATTGCATTCTCCAAAGCTTTCAATTTCAGGAAATTAAAAACCAAAAGCGCCACGCTTGAACTACTTGAAGCACTGCATTTATCAAGTTGAAGCAGCCGTAGCTCAGCCAGTAGCGCACCTCGCCCAGTAATCAAAGGGTTGGCTGTTTGAACCTCACTCTGTCTGAATCATGTGTGGTTGTGTCCTTGGGCGAGACACTTCCCACTCCTTGCCTCCAGTGGGTGGTCGGAGTCGGTAGGTGCAATATGGCAGCCGTGCTTCTGTCAGTCTGCCCGGGGGCACCGGTGACTACATCACGTAGATTACCACCAACTGGTATATCAATGTGTGCGCGTATGAATAATGTATCCATTGTGAAATGTCTTGGAGTGTCTAGAAAAGCCCTCAACAAAAGTAATGCATTGTTGTTATTATTATTATTACACCCTGTACTTTTCCGCATCAACACACCGCCCCAAACAGTAATGAGCATAACTGTTCTTTTCAGTACACTGAATCCTTAAAATCAGTGTATTTGAAAGAGCCGGTCATAAGATTTGTTGACCAAGAAGACAAACAAAAACTCCCAATTGATACATGTCCGTCTGTCCTGTCCTGGAGGACATGGGACAGCATCACAAATTTCACCCAAAATCGTTCTCACCATCTTCTTACGATGATAAAATGAGTGCTTTTGATGCATCCTATTTATTATCACATTCATGTATAATTTAATGCAAAGCTCTTTAGATAAAAATAATGCAATTGTACTATGTCGCCATTGTTTAAAATCGTATGGACGTCACCATCACTGCTTGCACCAACGCCTGCGCAAAATCCTTTTAATTTTCTTCAAAGTAAACCATTGTGGCTACTTCGGCTTCCCAAACTTGTTTCTAAAGTCTTATAGCTATCAGTGATGCAACTATTGGGTTGAGTAAACTATAACTGATGGCAAAGGAGACGGTGTCCAAACTCAAAAATAACAATGAAGTTTGTCTCCACCATGAAGAAAATAACCCATTAGCTTAAAAGATGTTCAAAAAGAAATTGAAAGATGTTGTAAAATGGGTAGATCTCTACTCAGGCAAAAACAAAACAACAAACAATCAAACATGAGAAAATCCTACACGTGTCTGTCTCCTTCTGTCCTGTAGGTGACAGGTATGCACACATTTTTAATGCTGTATCTGATGGACAAATGTCCCCCGTGGCACCATTTCAAGCGGGCAGAGAAAGTGAAAGGAAAAGTACATATTTAAATACGCAGGTGGAAGAGTTTTTAGCACGTCCACCTCGTAATTCTGAGGTTTGCTTCTAACTACGGCCTGCCTCGTGTGGAGTTTGCGAGTTCTCCCTGTGCTCGGACAGGTTCTCTCCAGCTAACTCAGGTTTCCTTCCTCATTACCCAAAACTTGCACTGTAGGTGTAATGGGCACACCGATTTGTCCTTCGGTGTGTTTGTGAGTGTGAATGGATGTTTGTCTCTGAAAGCCCTGCTCTTTGGCTGGCAACCAGCTCAGGATGTACCCCGCCTACTTGCCAAAGACAGCTGGGTTAGGCTCCAGCATGCCTGTGACTCTAGTAAGGATAAGCAGCGAAGAAAACGGATGGGTGGGCACCTTTATATAGAGCTAGTCCAAAACTGTACATGTGACCTTTTTGGATGTGTCCCGCCGCTTTGAAAATCACTCCAGTAGTTTTCGCAAAATCCTGCAAACTAATGAGCCACAATCTCTCAAACTGCTTTTGCTTCTTATGGAGGTAATAAATACAGAGCTGATTTCACATTGTGCCCTGGAAAGAACTGATCTGGAATCTGGTGTACATGGAAGTCATTTCATGCAATTTCACAAAGAGGCAAACCACTTTAAGTGTCAAGTTCGAATGGAAAGAAATGTCATTTAAAGACTCCAGGGCCTGGAATCTGATTGATGAGACATTCACCCTCCCTGCAGTCAATTCAACCACCGATCCTAATTCCACAGCATTTGTGTTCCTTTCTTTGTCCTTTCAGGCAGACAGCGTGGGCCTTGAAGACACAGGGAGAAATGGTCTCACACGTAGAAAAAGTCAAACGCTGCAAAGAGTGACGGCGTCCGAAAGTACAAGTCCATTTCCTATGCGTGAATTACAGATCATTGAGCCCGAAGGTCAGATCAATCATTTTGAGGAAGAAGCCTCCATCTCTCTCTGCTCCCAAGCTTGTGAAACTCACATCTAAGTCGAGAAGATCAAACAAACAAACATTCATGACATGAATCTGGACAAAAGAAAAAGATTTTGGCCGACTTTCAGTCGTGTTTTTGAAACCATCTTTGTGCAAACAACATTTTTTGCAAACTTTATAACATAGTGGCTTGGTGAGGCAAGCGTTGGGCCATATCACCTCATTTCCATTAGTGATGTCTCTCACTTGACAATCATGTGTTGTTATTTACCTGTACTTTGAAATGATTTGTGCTGACTTCTACAGCTGTCCGCAGAAACCAAATATTAGTGTTTGTAATGTCACAATAAAGATGGAATTCTGTGGCCATGCTGACTGACTTGAGAGAGAAAGAGAATGTTTTATTTTTGTTGGCAACGGGATATGGCTCTGAAAATAGTAAAATCGACTGAGGTTCAGAAAAGTTAAGTAGTCCGATATGGATTGACCTGACATTGTAAGAGAATAATGTGGGGAGCTCTGTCATCGTTGTGTACCATACATAAGGTGCACTGCATTATAAAGCACAGTATCATTGAACAGGCCTGCTGTGGGAAATTTCCACTTATATGGCACATTGGTGCATATTAAAGCCGCTATTCACTGATAGTGTTGGCCAAGGTTCCAAATGCGCGCGCAAGCTCGGGCTCTTTCAAGGTCGAAATGTTCACAATGTTTCACAAAAGTTGTTTGTATTTGTCGCAAGTACATTTTGAATGAGTTCTAGCAAATGTTTGCCATTTTGATCAAACCCAGAAATGATAAATAAAAAACTGCTACCTTTGCTGACTGCGTTTCCCTTAAGTGGGATAGGGGCTTTAGGAAAACAAACCAGTACAGCAAACAATTATTCAATTCTACATTTGGCCTGTTAAGATTGTATTTGCTATGTTGTCTGGGGGGTGTTAATGGTTTTTGTTTCTTTCATGTCTTGGGTTTGTGTCGGTTTTTGTGTTCCTTTCATGTTCCAGGTTTGAGATAGTTTTGTTCTTAGTTGTTGATGTTTCTGATCTCCTTGTGCCAGTGTCCTGTTC
Source organism: Hippichthys cyanospilos (assembly GCF_059441005.1). Classification (NCBI taxonomy): domain Eukaryota; kingdom Metazoa; phylum Chordata; class Actinopteri; order Syngnathiformes; family Syngnathidae; genus Hippichthys; species Hippichthys cyanospilos. The sequence goes on along the minus strand of NC_142376.1, from coordinate 18,037,822 downwards.
GTGCGATTGCATCCACCTGTCCTCGTCATCGTGCTTCCCTTGTGTCAGACAAATCAGCTCCCCGCTCCAATTGTGTCTTGCCCAGGTGTGCATTGTTGTCTCGTCAGTTTTGAGTGTATTTGGTTTCCAGTTTCCTTTCGGTTCTTGTTGGGCCGTTGTTGTTGTTTCTGTCAGTCCCTCGTAGTTTTTGTGAGTCTTCCTGTGTCCGTAAGTCAAGTGTTTTTGTCCTAAGTTTATTTCTGGCTTTTTCTGTTACTTGGTATGCAGGTTTTGACTTTTTTTATTTTTTGACATCTTTACACCCCACCTATATACATCCCTGCCGGGTCCGCCCCCTTTGGGTCCGCCCCCTTTGGGTCTGCCCACTCTCCGACCATGCCCCATCGTGACAGTAATTTTGCTCTTATGTAGACAGATGTACTGTATTTTTCGAACCAATAGGTGAAAATTAACAATAAGGAATTTGAAATAAAGAAGATGATCTGAAATGCAGACATCGATAAATAAGGCATGCCTGATTGTAAGGCGCACTGGCACTGGTAATTTAAAAGGATTTCAAATGCACCTTACAAGTCAAATAATCCAGTGTTTATGTATCGTGTGCTTATGAATAGACTGTCTGTTAATCAAATTTCTTTTTTTGACTTTTGGGGAAATCATCAATCCCTTCATTTATTTTCATTCACAATTTTTGAAGCAGCAATGGTAGTCCTGAATATTACGTTTTTTATTCATTTTAGATCATAGACTATACCTTTTTGAATATTTTGCATTTGTGTTTTTGTGAATTAATGAGCAGAAATTTGCCGCCCCAGAGTAACTGTTAGTAATTTTGCCAAAGCAGAGGTCTGCATAGATATACACTTTACCTGGCATTGTTCTTCTTTTACACTTTTGTTCAAAATGATTGTCATTCCACCAATCATGCCCACCTCTAATCGAGCAATGTGTGGAGCTGGTAATGAAATGAATTCAAATGCTGTGAACATCTGCCACACGTTTATGCATTAAGTGATGTTCTTGAAGCACCTGCAGCCAAAGTTGCCTATTTTTTTTTTAAAACAAATTACAGAGCTTTGGTGCACGAGTGCATACTTCAAATAGGCAATCTTCCTTTAAATTCCCAAAGGCATTACATAATTAAACTATGGTTGTAATTAGAACAAAAAAATCAGCAAAATGGGAAGGATTTTTTACTGCAAATAATTTCCATTGTAAGTGAACTACTACCCTATTTTAAAAACTGCTGTGATACCAATAAAGACTTTGACTATTTTGCACTATCGTGATTAGTAAGTTTGTTTCTTTGTTGGAGAAAGCCCTAAAGGAAATTTCTTTGATGCAGAGAACAGGAAATTATGGGAGTGACTTTTACTACTAACCATTTTCTGCATTAGGTATCATGTTATTTTTATCATGGTATTTTAAACAATCCACAACATATATATGATTAAATCATCGGTTGGCATATTGGTGATTATGAAATACGAATTTTTTTTCCTTTGGCTGTTTTTAACAAGGAAGTGAAACATCACTGAAAGCGCGTCCCTCGTCTAATGGCTGCAGCGTCCCCTCCATGACGACTGAAGGAGGCGAGCATGAAACAAATTGTGATAAAGATGGAAGAGCATGTTGTGTGTCCTCGATCCAGAGTGATGAAGAACTTGCTGAACTTATGTGCACTACTTTGATTTTACAATGTAAGAAAACACAAATAGATATAAACAGTTCTTTAGATTGAAATTATGCAGCTATTCGTTTTTTCTGCTCGGGCGGGGCAGAGTGATGAGAGAGCAGCAATCGGCAGGATTTCTCAGGTCAAGGAAGATAGCACTTTGGGGATGAGCATTTAGCTTTTGAACATAGTTAAAAGCTTCAAAAAGTTGTCCATGTTACAGCACTTTTAACATTCATACTTAAAATCAGGTTGATCAATAGGCACAGTTTATGGGCACATGTAACGAGGACTATTTAAACCCACATATCCCCCTTGTGTGTAAAAAAAAAAAAAAAACCCTCCGTCCACATGGCTTTGTTTATTGAAAAAAAAAAAATCCACAAAGCTTCTACACAAATCAACATCGTGCAGTTTCATTCGTTTATAAGCATGCAAAATCACTAGGTGGCAGTCACTTTTCCAACTTCTGTCCAATCAGGAAGAACCTTCACCTCTGGAAATAGGGCAATCTGGAGACATCTACTCCTCGTTTGCAACAACCCTGGCTAAGTGAAGATTCTGCCCAGAGGAGATAGTTATGCTCACAACGCACCTGACCCTTTTCCTCCCCACGTTATCCTGACTTGATCTTGCCATTATGCGATGCATCATTAGAGATGTTTGATAAAAAAATGTGTGAACATTTTCAATTTTCCCAAATGGAATGTTTCCACATGGTGATCCTCAGCTTATCTTATAAAACGACAAGATACATTCAAGATGCTGAAAGTCAAAGTGAATTTGAAATAACTGCTTTTGATAACAGTTTCATCCACCATAAAATGAAGTTGAAAGCAAATACTAAAGCAAGATTCTGCTCTACACAGAACAAGAAAGGAAACAAAACCCTTTCACTGTTGGCCATATAATTGAGACATGCCTGGAATTGATTAAATTCTGTGATAAAAAAAAAATGACATCCAACCATATGCTGTTTTTTGTTTCATGGGTCGCTGATGTGCTTAAGCTTTTTCCAGTTGACTTGGAACATGGGTGAGATGTACTGTTTGTGTGGCACAGCTCACTTAAAAGAAACATATTTTAACTTTTTGTTGGCTCTTAGCTGAAAATTGAAAGAGGCTTTCTCAGAGGAAGAAAAAAACAGCAACAAAGTATATTATGTGCCATCACTTGCTTTGCTCTTTCAAATAGAAGAAGGTTTTCTGGATCTGCTAAAACTCGACTACAAATGCCAATAAGGTCTCATCGCTAGGGGTCTTATTTGTTTCTCTACAATGTTTTTACATTTGGAACCTCAACATTGAAGAAGATGCTGTTGCCACTTTCAAAGAATGAACATTTTATGTATTTTTTGACACATATCAGCCACAATTAAAATCAGAAGAAATTAGATTTATTCCCCAAACAACCTAAAGCAAGATCATTTAAGACATGTAACAAATGATATTTTGTAGCATACATTTTTATGTACTGAAAATCATTTTATTGCAGTCTTGTACATTATTACTTTTTCCTCAATTCTTGCAGGCCTGACATAAGTATATTTCTGTTGAATGTGTCTCTGCTGCAGATTCCATGTCAGACCAGGCTTCAAACACATTAAAAAAAACCCAAAAACAATCAGTCTCGTGTAATATAGATTAGTATAGTTAGCACTGAGAAATTAACAGGTGGATTTGTTGGACTCTGTTGTACGACCACTGAGTCCAACAAGCTACTTTGAAACTGTAATGCATTATTTATCACTTGTTACTGTCATTTCAAAGCAATTATTTACATTACAAGATTACTGAATTTGAAATGTAATGCAGTACATTACTATTGCATTACTTTTATATAACTGTATTCCGACCCCCATAACTGGAAATATGGGTTTGCCGTTCTAAATGCAGCTCATTACACATCCAGTGAAAGTTGGGCTTATATTGTATTGTAACCCTTTAAAGACAAGATACAAAATCTTTTTTTTTTTGTATTTTAATCATTCTCTTTTAACTAAGCCTCACAGCCTCGCGACGAATTGATTATGCTGTAGGCAGAAGTTAGTGCATTTCACAATTTCAATGTCACTATTCAGTTTGAGTATCAGTATGAGTTGCATCATCATGATACACATTGACCACAACTATTTATAGACTTTTATTAATAGCAATTGTACAGTGAATAATAGCCTAAGCTTACCTTGTCAATATTCCTAGTTGCAACAGGGATCTTACAGACAAGGTTTCCAAACGCTGGTGAGGAAAGTGCTGGTGCAAAAAGCTGGTGCTGGTGTGGAAAGCAGCAGCGAATCTGATAACGAATCTCCGAACCTCTTGAGGTGGAAGTGGCATTCCTCAGCGAGAGAGCGCAATTGTCCGTGTGTTTTCTTTTCACTAACTTCACGTTACCTTGTCATTATTGCTAGTTGGCAACAGACTTTACTGACCACCAAACAACTCTAATTTTTTAAATGTGTGGCTAACACGCTCTGTCCCACTCTGACTCTTTTACTGTACTCTTCTTTATTTCTCGTGGCCTCCACCGCTTCACACCCCCTCAATCTAAACCTATTGTCTTGATGGCCTATTGCATTTTTAAACCACTGGACCGGCAGACAACTCTCCACTGCCCCTGTGTTCAGTTCCACCCATGATAAGAGCCATACACGTGTACACAAACCGTGTTCCTTGCATATTATTTGACCCAATACAGCAAGCACACACTGTTAGTAACACACACTGGGGCAGAGGGCTGCATAAGCACCTAGGGAGCAGATCGGGGGAAACAACAGTCGCTCAGAAGATTAAAATGTATCAGTATGCTTATTTTTGTGATTATTATATTACTATTACTATTATTGCATCAAGTCAAACCGCTTAAACCTAAATATGAGCTCTACCAAAGTTTTTTGGTGTGATTTTTTACAATGTACACAAAAATACGCTAGCCGACAGGGTTTCCTCTGCATGCTTGTTTCGTGAAAGTCCTACTGAAAGACAAGAAGTATTAATTTTTTAAGGTATAGCCTATAGGGATTGATGAGGTGTGCACTCCTGCCTCATTGAAATAGCCTACGCAGTTTTCCATATTCCACACGGCTTTGCACAATACATGTCAACCGTCTGTGGTAGGCATCAGCAGCAGGATAGCTTACATAACGTAACATCAAACGAAAAGCAGCTTTACTATTGAAAAGCCCTTTGATGTTGAGAATAGCAACACCACGACCAGACTATTAAGAAATGGCGTTAGACTAGTAAAGCTTCTTCTTGTAACAAAATTACTACCCGGCACTGAATTGTAATATTGTTAGGTATCTAACACAAGTGAGTTTTGTAGAGGAAAAAGGGGGTGGATATGTTTGGTTGCAGTACACAAAATGAACCATGGAAGAATTATGGTGCTATTTAGTGTGAAGAGTACCTATAGTCTTTTGTGATGGAAATTGACACTCTTTGTCCATAGCAGGATGAAACAGCTTGAGCGATACTTAAATTGATGATACATTTTCTTCAGTCTTCAAAACATGTTTTTCTTGCATGGAGAGATTAACTGCTTTCAATTTAGTGATGCATTCCATCATTTTAATTCATTATGCCTTTTAGCTCATTCTATTTACACTCCATATGGCAAAGATTGAATGTGATGAGTGTGCAAAGTCATTTTATATAAGCAGGAAACAAATGCATATAATGAGGATGAGTGTGTACATAGCATGTGTTGGGGTGCAAAACACAAAGGAGAATAAAAAAACAAGAAAGATGAATGCTAGTGGGCATCGGGTGCATGTACAGTATGTGCGGGAGTCTGTATTTCTTTTTTTTTCTGTTTCCTAGCCAACTGAAGTAATTTTACAATGGCTGAACACATTTACTGGGGAAAGTACTTCTACACCTAAGCCAAAGTAATACACAGTAGTTCAAGTCTACATAGAGCAGGGTTGTGATCACCATACTTTTATTTCATCTCGAGGTCAATGTCGATCCCTGCGGTTGAGCAACCATGCCACCAGATTTTCAGATACAGCTGACATTATCTATGACTATTCAAGCGAAAAACTCCATAATGCTATTACATTAAAAAGTGTGCAAACATAACAGCAAAACACACCTCGATGGCTGCATACAATCCTGAGGGGAATGAAGTCCAACTTTTGTCAAAAGTCAATTTCCCCCAAATTCAGGCTGATGAAAATGAGCAGCTTTGTTGAATCAGCCGATACTTGCCTTTTTGTCTTCATCATGTAACGTTCACACGTGCCACGAGAAGAGGAAGTGCAACAACTAAAAACGTCCCCAGGGCAACAGACAAAATAAAATACACCTTAATAATGTGCGAATAATATCACAGTTACCAAAATAAAAACTGAATAAGAACTTTACATGGATGATCATTTTAGGAAAATAAACTTGACAAATAATAACTTTATAACAATTTGACTGACAAATAATATTTTGGTAAAGTCACAACAGGCTTTCCTCCCTCACCAGTCAGCTTCCCAACCACCACAGAGGAGTACTTCCTTGTCAAATTCTCTCAAGTTGATCCATTCTATAATCGTACTGTCAGAAAAACATCAAATGACAAAAAAAAAAAATAAATGCACCCTGGGTATGTGCATCCAGATGAAATACTTCCTTGGTGTCTTGGGCTCTTGAGAAACGTGGTATTTCTCAAAGAAAAAGAATTACGGACAAGAAAAACTGTGACAAGAACACAAACATCGCAAATGTGGTCAGTGGGGTGGCCAAAGGGGTCCCTCCCAGATCCATTTCTGAAACCAGACAAACATGTGTGAACAAAACATCTCAACGTGTGGCAGAATAAGTGAGGGTCCTGAACTTGGGTCTTTGTGTGTTTAAGCTGCTTCCAAGACATCATGGCTTCACTGGACCATTGACAGCCACATATTACACTGGGTAGGTTTTGTGCATATCAATCAAAACGTTGATCAAACCCATAATTCAAGTTTTGTTTTTTTCTTTTAAAAACAGCTCTTGTTGAAGGCAGTTAAATTGGTTTCTGCCTTATCCTTAATAATTGCTGTTTGTAATCATTTGTAGTCATTTGCAAATTCACATTTTCGTTAAAGAGTGGCCTTTGTAAAAGATGGAAAATCAGGCCGAACCAAGTACTTCAGAAACAGACACTGAACAGAAAACCTTTATGTCCGTTTGAGCTCTGTTGCTAAAATGTTGTTGACACCAAAACATTTGTCCAAGTATAACTCTAGTAAGCTACCGTTATTTATTTTTTTAAAGAATCAGGTCCGAGAATCCTTTGGAATTAAAATCAAATGGAATAACCTGAATCAGAACCGGAATTGTCCAAATTCAAACAATGTCAGACTCTAGTACTGTAATGGCCCATTTGTTCAAAGGTGATAGCAGTTCCAGAGGTTGCCCAAAATTGCGTTGCTTGTTCTCTTATTTCCACACAGTGATGCAGACGCTGAACATGCCTTTTCTGCTGTGGGACTGAACAAAACAAAGCCCTGAAACGGTTTAGTTCCTTCAATGGCCCTTACAAAATAAAAGCTTCCTAAAATACAATAAGACATTATAATACCGTTCCCCAATTAAACAAGATTTAACTCGTGAACTATTCATTTGATGAAAGAATTTGTGTTCAGTTGCCTTTGATGTGCTTTCTGTATTAGAGTAAGAATTTTCCATAATTTGTATCTTTTTGTTTGGAGGTCTCTTTTCTACACTGCGTCCTCCACACTGTTATATATACGTACACTGTTTGATCGGCAGGTTTGCTCTAAAAATATCTGAGGATATTGGAAATAACATCTCATAAAAAAACACCACAGTGCTGCCAAAATATTGCTTTTTCCACTGCTCCTGTTGTGCTGAGTCACCCTTAGTCTGTTGCTGTGGATAATTACTTTCTTTCTTTCACATTTTGAACCGATTGTCCTTACTAGTATGGTGGGTGTATTGGGGGAAAAAACACACTTAGACTACTGGAAACGCATGGAACATACTATTGTAAAGAAAAACTTCCCTTTTAAGGGCCAGGCTCAGGTCTGCTGTCTTCTATGCACATGTACGCACAGTGTGTAGGGCACCTTCGTACGTGATTAGTCCCCCAATGTAACATTGCAACATCAGCGAGTTACGGTCGACACCTCCTGTACGTTAAAACTATGATCAGTTCTCATCATTATTTTGCTATTTATTTATTTATTTTTTACCCAGAATCCCCACCAGTCTCTCCTCATTATGTCAGCATTGTGCTTCTGACATCATTCTTCTCCATCTCATGGTCCAACACGCCTGCCACCTCATTGTGCCGACTTCCCCAGTCAGATGAAATTGTTAAAATGTCGCACACTTGTGGGCAAATGACTTTAGTATGTTTTTTGGTCTTGATCATCGCATGACACTACACACCATGTATGTGTGGGTGTGCATGAGTTTGTCCATGTGAGAGTGTGTGTCCATGTCATTAGAGGAGCCTCTGCTGAAAATGAGTATTGGTGTGAAAATGTTCTCCATTCGCTTAGTAATTACATTACTCATAATTCAATCAGATTAAGTCTATGTTAATCACAAAGACCAGAGTAAGGCAGAGTAGTAAACATCACATATATTTTTCAGATATTTTGATGAATAAAAACAGTTTCAAAATTCAAGAGTTTTATTGTCATACGCATAGTAATACCACACAATACAATTCATATTCCGTTCACTTCCCCAAGCAGACTACATTCCATAATCGAGCAAATAATAAGGTAGGCAATAAAACAAAAACAAAAACAAACAAAAACAGTAATAGAGCATTAAGGGCACTCATAATTAACCACTAATAAATTTGATGGCAAACGATTGTAATCTGGGCCCAAAACAAATAAATAAATAAATAAATAAATAAATAAATACATGGTTTAGTTGTGGCAACATTTTCTCCCTTGTCATAGTAAACATTTGGAAACACCATCAGCTATCGATTATTCTTATGAGATAAGATATAGACTGAATTGAGCAGATGCACAGAATGTGATAGATAAGATCACAATTAACATTATTGCTTTATGATCACAAGCATAAAATTGCTTACAGGTACTGTACTTAGAACACTGAGAGAGAAAATCAAATGAGTGACATTCTGCTTTATCAAGTCTACAATGTATTATAATTCCTCTTTTTTTATTCCGCCCGTTTTTTGACACTTTAATATTTTCCGTTTTTTGACACTTTAATATTTCACTATTCATTTTCAATGGGACAATTTCCCATTCATTCCCAATAGGTGATTTAATATTTCACATTTGGAGCTGTCTCATTTCATCTCAAAGATCATTGCAATAATGGCAATTATTATTTCCCAAATATGGGAAATAATAATACATCTTAATATTTCCCATAATTCCATATTTTCACTTCAATATTCCAATATTCATACCCCATGAGAGATTTAACATTTCACATTTTGAGCTTTTCCATTACACATTCACATTTAACTTATTCACTTTGCCTTTGGGACCATTTTCATCGTTCCAGTTATTCATAAATATGAATATTTTCCCATAAATCCATATTTTTCTATAATAATTCATTCCAAATGGCATATTTAACATTTCACATTTGTAGCTTCCCCATTTCACACATACATCATTCAATTCATTCCTTTCACATTTTCATCATGACTAATATTCACACATTCCAATAATTCATACTTCCTCATTCCTTCCCACTGTTCTCTCCAAATTTTGTAACCTTCCTTCTTCTCCAATCCTCATCCGATTAACACCGCTCCAACTTTGATCAATTCCCCTGATTCCCACTTCAAAATGTTCCCATAATTCTACTTTTTTTAGTTTTTCCCTGGTATCTTTTTTGAAATTGATCAGCATTTAATGTATTCCTTTTTAATGAAAAACGTCTAAATCTTACACATTCTTTCTTTGTCTCGGAATTAAACTGGTGTCCCACCGTGCCGCCATCTCTAAATTCATAGTAGAAAAAATATCCAGAAAAAAGCACTGCACTTTTGTTATCTTATGTAATTAGCTTTCGGCATCCTTAGATTTATAACAATGCATAGTAAACACTGTGTATATTGTTTGGCTTACACCAAAGGCAAGAAAATGCATCAACGAATGGGGTTGCAACCTTGCTCGGTGCATGATGATGCCTCATTTTCTTCCTTTCTATTTCAGTACAACATTTTGTACAAAAGTACATCATCACTTGTGTTAGCTGACCAATGAAGAAAAAGGGGGATTCAGGATTCAAGCCTGGATTCAAAAAGAAAAAAAGAAAAAAGAACTGATTGTTACTCTAGCAGTGTGCGAATGCTGTTTTTACTGCGTGTGTGTGCGTGTGTGTGCGCGTGTGTGTGCGCGTGTGTGTGTGGGCGTGCGTAAGTTCACGTCAAGGAGCTGCTGAATATGTGCCTGACTGAGAAGGATAGAGGTTGTGTTTCATTGCACCAAGCTTTGGGACTGGCATTTCAAAGTGAAATCTGACAATGTGCCTCTTCCTTTCTGTGGTCTCATGTTGATTTTTAATTACGGTATTTAATGGATCACATATTGGAGAGGATACATTGATGACTATATTTTGAGAGCTACTCAGTGTGATGCAACAGCAACGGATACAATCAGTGATCACCTGTAATATTATATTTGGCCCCATAATTTGGGGGTATTTTAGGAAAAATGGCTGAGTGACACTGAACATTAAATTATAGCGCAGTGCATTAATTATAGAGCGGCGCATAAGCTACAAGTCATGTCGAGTGATGAATGTTGACAAGGACAACATGACAGATGTGGTGATTCAGTGTGGATATGCGCGTTCCGCGTGCTGTTCGATAGCATTTGCAATTCATGAACCGTGGCATTATTTCCAAACAACATTCACAAACTCAAATAAAAATTGTTTGCTGCTTGGAGCAACCACTACATCTTGGATACTAAAAGACACAATGTCCATATATGTACAGTTTATCCTTGAAAAGACAACTCAACTGCTTGAGTAAATAGATGCTATTCCGGTAACTAATTTCTGCCTGAACTTTGCAGCAAGGACTGATATAGCAGCAGAGAGCATGACTCCAAACTGAGAGTTTGTGGCTTCTACTAACGTGATCATGATGAAGCATCCTTGAGCAAGACGCTGAACTCCACTTGTTCTTGATGCGCCGCCATTAGTAGGTAAATGAATATTCAGTGAAAGGCTCTTTGCTTAGAATTAGGGGTGGAAAAAAAACAAAGTTAAAAAGAATAGGTAAGGAGGCAAATGTCACAATTAATTGATGATGTTTTGGATAGAGTCTTGATAATCCATTTCTTTCTATCTATCTATCTATCTATCTATCTATCTATCTATCTATCTATCTATCTATCTATCTATCTATCTATCTATCTATCTATCTATCTATCTATCTATCTATCTATCTATCTATCTATCTATCTATCTATCTATCTATCTATCTATCTATCTATCCATCCATCCATCCATCCATCCATCCATCCATCCATCCATCCATCCATCCATCATCCATCCATCCATCCATCCATCCATCCATCTGTAATAAGTGACGCAATGCACATATTGCAATACGACGTTCAGTTTCCAATATATCGCATATCGAACACCTTATTTTTTTTAGATCAATCAGTTCTGGAGTGAATTAAAATTATATTTATTATATATTACGTAACATATATTAAAACACCACATTAAATGTTACAATACTGTAATGCCCCGAGTGTGAGAAGAATGCGCACAGACATCAGCTTGACGCAATCACTTCTTTTATTGTAACCAACAAATGTGGTAACAAACACACATAGATGAGCAAACAGCAGAAAAACAACTTTCTGATACAAAGATAACATTTCCTTCGTTATAGTCGTAATCATAGCTTGAGTTTCCTTCTCCTGTTCAGGTTGTCCGTAGTTAGCTCCTCCTATTTGTGTTCCTAAGCATCCGACTTAGCGGCCTTAGTAATGAGCAGTAGAATCTCATGTTGCGATTAAATCAAATGAGAATTTTGAGATTTCCAATTTTTTGTTTTGTTTTACAGTATTTTGTTTTGTTTGTTATATGTTATAAGTTATTGTAATAATAATAATAAAAAAAAAAACTGTACAGAAGCCACCGTATCTCGAGGTTTTCCTGTATTTGATAAATGATAACAGATTTTTCCTTGGTTTGAGTCGTATTTGTTCACCAAGGCGAGTGATGTCACAGCTCTGTTTTGTCTATGGTTGAAGAGGAAAAATGTCAGAAAAAGAGGAGTACAAAGTGGTGCGAAATAAGAGGCACATGTGGCAAAGTACTATCTCCTGTATTTCTACCACACCAGTGCCATCTTAAAGAGTATTCCCAATTGCTGGGGACATATTGACACAGTCAAGAGCATCGTCGAATTTGAAAAATTTTGATTGATTGATTTATTTATTTTTTATAAAGAATTTTTAATGTGTGCACATAGATGTCAATGAGGTGTGCCTTCTGAAAAAGGATAAATAGAATTCATCTATTTAATGATATTTCCTTCCTTTTTTCACTCGTTGTTCATATATATATATATATATATATATATATATATATATATATATATATATATATATATATATATATATATATATAATATGGCATGCCGTTCAGGAAATTAATATTTGAATATATTGATTGAAGCTTGAATATATTGAATGAAACCCTGAATATATTGATTGATGCTTGAATATATTGAATGAAACTCTAGAAGTGTCCGCGTAAGAGCGCAGTGCCATAACACACTTTGTTATACCTTCATTAAATCACCTGAACGCGATACCAAGCAAACCATATAGGCGCACAAAAACATCTCTAAAGTGTTCCGTGAATAGGTCTACTATGAAGGTTATTTTTTTTCTCACCTCTACATGCACAAAGACCACACACTGCTCCGCCTCACCTATAGCTATGTTATTATGTGTTATAAATGTCTTTAACGTGCCTTTTTATTGGGCATCATCCTCAACTTTCACAAATATTATGAAAGTTGTGTATACGCTTCAGGTCGCCAAAAACACGAGCCTGCAAAGAGTCGCCTAGCTCGGCGCATTTATTGACTGCGCACTTTCTTTACATGCCTAGTGGAGATCAGAACTAAATTGTGGCATGTCTGTATCTTTATGGGCTCTACTGAGAGTACTCATTTAGTTTGAAATACTTACCTCTTCTGTCTTGGGCCCTTTCTTGTGAACGGGCGCAGATTGTAGAGAGGAGCTGTGGGGCACTGCTGTGACATTGATGGCATGTTGACGTTGGCATGAGAAACTGCAGCCTGGCCTGTTGTTGTAGGCCCAGATCTGCCGCAATTAAAAAGAGATTGGACCTCTTCGTCCGAAGTAATGTATTATATAAAGGATTTTGGCTTGTGCATGCATTCGCCAGTGCATTGACGATGTCCTCGTTGCTTAAAATAGCTGCAACTAAATTGCATGCTGACTAGCTCATTTGGCAGCATCCGCGCGACAGGTTGGCTACAAGATGGCGGCAATGATTACGTCAGCCAAACTTCAGTCAATATATTCGGGGTTTCATTCAATATATTCAAACATCAATCAATATATTCAAGCTTCAATCAATATATTCGGGGTTTCACTCAATAGAGATGAAAACCGGATAGGTGAAAACCACGATATAGCCACCCCAACAACCCCCCCCCCCCCCCCCCCACCCCTCACTGCCCACACACACACAGAATGTATATAGTGTGAAGGGATCACTATATATATATATATATATATATATATATATATATATATATATATATATATATATATATACTATATATATATAGAAAGAAGAAGAAAGAAGAAGAAGAAAACAAAAAGTGCTTTTATTTTCAAAAAAAACATACAGTATAATGCCTTTTTTTTCCATATAATGCCTTTTTGTTTTGTTTTTGTATAGTGCCATTCATTTTTGTTGAAAATCACGCTTTCATCGTGGAAACATTTATTAAAACAGATGAATCTGTCACAGCAACATAATGAGCATTGTTTTGAAATGTATTGCAAGATATGCAAATGAGAACTGGAAATACATTATCATGGCCCATAAATGTGTATGCATTAAGCAGTACTCCCTTTCCAAGCAAATGCATTGTGATACCAAGAGGCTCAATCTACCATGTCAAGGTCAAGCTGCATGTTTACAAACTAAAGAACAAGATGTCACCAGTCATGTGCTGTAGGCCGGTTAAACAGGTCACCTTCCTGCTCTTAAATAAGCATATGGAGGAAATCTGATCCAGTATTTACTTTCAGACTGTAATATACATCTGCAGATTCAGTTTGAAATATGACATGACCACTTAACAAGTCTCTCAGCATCTGTAAGAAATGGCTATCAAATGTCTCAGAGAATTTTCTTTTTCCCTAGAAGTAGCACAAAAAGAGCGTTAGTTAAATCTCCATGCTGTATGAAATGATCTGCTTGAGCTGCTTACTTGCCCTGAGTTGCTATGTATGTATTTCAAAAATAGCACATAATACAAACAAAAATTCACTCGCCCACTTTCTGAGCAAGAAAAATCAAGAAAGGCCTGCAGACATGATGATGCAGAGATTAGGTGCCTAATATGATGACTCAGCCCTTCAGGAAAAGAAACTCCCCATGACTAAATGCGTGTTCCTTCAACTCCTCACACCCAATTACAATGGAACACATATCTTGTTCTTCATTCTTTGCTTTGACAAAAAAAAAATATCGTTCACTCTTGCACACTTATTAACTCCGCAGTGCCTTGTGAGATAGGACAGATGGCGTAATATCACATTTACACAAATTTCCTTTTCAAATGAGGTAAGTAAACCCAGTGATCAACCCAGTAGCAATTAAATATGTCTGCTTGCTTTTTTAGTTAATGAAGTACCTCATTACGTCGCAACAATGGGGATTTCATTTCCTGCCTTTTTTCTCATTAATTCAGGTAAAATTCAAATATGATACAACAATAGAAGAAAGTTACAGATCATGTTTTAATTAAATGACACAATTTATGATTAATTAAATAGCTTCTCAAGCTCCTTGTCATCCGTTGGTCCATTTCTTTTTTTTTTCTTTTAAATTGTTTTTTGCTGTCCATCTTATTGTTACCAATGGGGAATTAGACCTGTTTGTGTGTCTGTAGTAGCTGCGCTCTTGCAGAAGCTTAAAGTTGTAGTCACTATTTTTGACTGACAAATTCATCTGAATGTACATGCAAATTTGTCAGAAATGTACATGGCAGCTAAAAGCTAAAAACAGCATTTTCCTTCAATATTGTTACAGTGGTATGCTTGTCAACATCCCATGGATTTGTGGGCACAAATTGTGAGAACAAATGCAATGTTTTTAAGCATTTAGCCATCAAGTACGTTTTGACATGTTTGCAAGAATATTTGAACGTATTTGAAAGTACGCCTGAAAGAATTTGTGTTTCGTTATGTAGGTGACGAGCGCCTCTCGTCTACGGCCCTTTACCATAATGCCTAGAATGTAAAAAGTTAGGTTGCGGGCGGCTTGACCTTGTTTTTTCGAGTGGACGGCTTGACCGCAATCACTCGCTCGCCCACTCCCTCGCATGCCACACCCAGCTCCTTCATTCGCAACAGGTTTATTTTAATCTTGATATGAATAAAAATAAGTATGGGGCAGCTGGCTTGACTTGGTCTTTTTAAGTGGAGCTGTCTAGGCCGCAGTATTTATCGCCTTGTTGATAGCAGCTTCTCATTTTGTGTTGGAAATATCCCTCCTGGAAACCTGTGCAAAAATTGCCTCACTCCAATGTAGAACATCCTCGCTGCACGTCACATAAATTGGTGGAAACATCCGCATGTGAGAGATTGAAAGCAATCATACAGCTATTGAAAAAATAAAAATGCCCCGTGTTTTTGTTTTTCGATTTGCATTTCAGAATCGGAAATAGAATGAACGCAAGGTACACAGACCTGCAAGAAACGTGGACCTACGCAGACCATGTTTTTTTTGTTTGTTTTTGATTTGCTATTGAGCAATCATCACTTGAGATGGATTGTTTATTTATTTTTTCTACAAAGCACACCTTGAAATCCTTCATTTGTCTCAAAAATCATGTCAAAAGTGTCAAATTGAAGTTGGAAAAAGTTTGACTTTTGCTGTACCGGCTTGTTTGAAAGCATGTTGTTTTCCTATTGCTTTTTTTGTATACTATCTCGTTTAGCTCCCTGCTGATTGATCAGTTTACATTTGGTGATTGAGAACTATTTTACGCACTGCTTGGATAATCACTGGATGGTCTATCAAGTCTCTCGATATAGTAATGAGACATTTTATCATCAGTCACAGCGGTGCACTGGCAAACGAGCGTGTGTGCGTGTGCGCACGTGTGTGTGAGTGATTGTAGGTGTGTAGCGCTTGCTGTCATTGAGAGAAAACATTGTATAATATAAAATTAAATGACAAGCTCTTTATGGTTCTTGGTGGTTTCATCACTTTGCGACTTTAAAACATTTTGGAAATGAAAGAAACCGATCTTTTGCCCCGATCATTTGAAAATTGATTGGCCCCAATTTCTGATCCTGTCTGTATAAAATCAGAAGTTTGACAAAGTCTGTTACCCACGTTAAAGAGAAGTTCAGTAACCTTGTTTAACTATAAGCTTCCGAAGAAATTTCACTCAATTTTCCAACATTTTTGGTTGGCCCATTTTGTTCCGTGTAGAAAAAGAAAACGCAAGTTCCATTTTAAAATGACCAATTCAATTAAACATGGCAGGAAAGAAAAGAGATCCATGAGCATTTTTGCAATATCAGATGTGGACACAATTCATAGTTTCATGTCATGCGGGTGATTCTCACGGATGTTGGAGTTCAAGGTCATCTGCTGCAATCTTCTCATCAGAATACACAGTAAAATCAATGCCTACATTGTGCGAAATGCACGGGTGGCAATGACCTGTGGTGGAAAGGTGGGCTTCAATTTGAGTGCAGGGAAAAGCGCTGACCTTCATCTTGTCATTATTTCAAACACTCTCTACATTGTGCTCCTTGCTCAAGAACTTTATACTTTGTTGGTGAACCTTGCTTGTATTGCATAACTTATTGATTTTAACTTCACTACCATTCAAATTGTTTAGTGATACAAAGCATTAGGGCTGTGCACAAATGGGTGGTGTACCAAATGGGGATTCAAGGATTTATGGAACAGCAACCTGCGATCAACGATTCCGTTGTTAAATTGCTCCCCACTTACTCTCAAGGGGTAAATGATGTAACTCATGGGAAATATATTTTTTCAGTCAAGTGCCTCTTACAAATGCAAAGCATTTTTCCATGGGGAAAAAAAGAAAAGAGACAAAGCTGAGTGCTGTGCCCACAATGTCTTATTCATCTTACTTAAGAACTACAATTATGGTGGTACCTCGAGGTGTATTTTAATCAGCATTTCCAGAAAATGGATTGTGTAAGATCATCTGTTTTATCGCTGGAAAATTTCATCAATGACAATGTGCATCGATGTAAAACTTGAAAAAAACAAAAGCATACGGTTTTTCACATATTTTTACATTTTTATAGAGTTCAGACATTTATCTTGGTTCATTTTTTTTTCAAGTTTTTTTTTTAAGTTTTTTTAAGTGGGGGTGTCAAACTGGCAGTACTAAATAAATTAAATCCTAAGGTCTTATATTACTTTTGGTAGTTAAGTACTGAAGTAAATGATTACTATGTTACCGTAATTCATTATTTTAATGAGTTTTTAACAAGTTTCCCAAAGTAACCAATTAATTGATTTAGTACTAGACATTTTTGACCCACCTTTAGCTAAACACTTGAATTAAAAAAAAAAAAAAGAAAAGAACGTTTTTTTTTTTTTCCCTGCTTATCAGCCTGTGGGAGTGCTGCTGTGATTTTACCAAATGTTATTTAATGCCACTGAAAGATGACATGCAAACCGTGAGAGACCTGAGAATTGCTTAAGGGCTTATTATAGAGAGTCACCAAGACTGGATGAAATGCAAACAAGGTAAGAAACATTCTTGCCGGTACACTGGAGCCTTATGGGGACTTTTCCAATCTTGTTGTTTGGAACATGAGAGCCCGCTGGTATATGCAATATGCAACACATACTTATCAAGCTTTGGAGTGAAGAAGCAACAGATATCCATCTGACCTCTTGGTACAGTGAGCCCTAAGGGGAGTACTTGCTTACAGTCTTGAGTAATTGAAGCTTTCACCCCTCTACACACGCTTACATGAACACACCCCTGATGCAGGAATGCAGAGCTTGCACAATGGGACAATTTCTCAAGACGCCTTTTCAGTGCTGACCCCACCAAAGCGATAAGAGCAAGTCATTTCACATTCATTGCAACATATTCTTCTCAAGAAATGAAAAGTCTAATACAAAAAGAGTTACATTCCCAGACACCGTTCTGGCCGAGGCATATCAAACACGTGTGTATCCAAAGGCTCATTGCGAAAAGGCAACCTTCAGCCGAGTGAGGGAGTTCAAAACAATTTCAAGTAAAATTGTGTATCATTTTCTTACTACTTCATTGTAAATTCATCAAAGGCTTTCTTTCTCCTATCATCGTTGCGATTTTTGCAGGGGGCTGAACTTTGTCAAGAGAGGAGGAAGAGGTGTGGCTAAAAGTCTCAAACAGGTTTATGGTTGCCTGTGAGCAAGCAGATCGACCATTTGCATGTCAAAACTGGAACTCGCACACTCAGACGGCACACTGTTGATCATGTTCAGACACCTCCTTGTCTCTCTGGCTTACAGCTGGGGGACTGTGTCCTCCTCAAATATTGAACAAAATTACCATGTAGATGCCTGTACATAAAGCTCATTGGGATATGTTTGGGAGCAGTCAACAGGATTTTCACACTTCAAATGTAAGTTATGGTTTTGTCATTTTCTGAACGATGTTTGCACCGTGACACTCATAAATAAGCATGACAAGATGTGAGGCAACACTCCAATTTGTCTCCTTGGGGTATGAACATTTCGATATGGTTTTGACCATAGTATTGCACATCCATTGCTGTTTCGTTTGGCAACATTAATTCTGTAAATAACACTTCCTTAAAAAATATAAGATACAATTTTAAAAAAGCCATAATAAACTGTGATTTATAATGCCCTACTGATTTACTGCTACTGTATTAAAAATGAAATTTAAGGGTTTTTAATTATCATATACCATATCATATCATATATATATATATATATATATATATATATATATATATATATATATATATATATATATATATATATATATATATATATATATATATATATATATATATATATATAAGTATCCATAGGGCTGGGTCAGTAAGAGTCATATCAAACAACTGGGCCCAACGCCTATCTCAAACTGTCATATTGCTGTTTTTATTTGTTGTGTCTTGATTTTGTTTTGGTAACGTCTACTAATGCAGACAGATTTAGTAATATATATACATTCTGGGGTATTGACTAAAACATTTCCACAATATAAAAGAATTATTTCTGCTTAATAGTCTCATCTATTTAACACATTTTTTCCAGGGTAAAAATGTCACCAACATATAGTACTTAAATGCTTTAAACATTGGTCATAGATACAAATGTAAAAGCAGAAAAAACGTAAAGCAAAATAATTTTATCTTCCAAGCTTTTTGGTAGCTTTGTCTGTATGCTAATGTTCAAGTAGTTGTAAACTCAACTTTGTTGGTTGTGAATTGCACAATTGTTGCGATAATTTTATTTTGTAAGGTCCACTTTTCTCCTATATATCATATCCAGGGTGTCAATACTTTCCTTTAGCTTTCTATGACAATGACTCCATCCTGTCATTAGCTTGTTGGCACTGGCATCATCTATACTAATCCACAAAAATCCATTTGTTGAATAATCGGCGTCAAGCAATTCTCATGACAAAAGCACACATCCCCTAAAACATGTATTTTTGCCTTTTTATACTCCACATCTTCTGATACCACCCCCCCGACAGGGCGAAGACATACATACGTCTTAATACTGGATTATAAATATTCATCAATGGAATTTATTGACTGTTACATCTTTCACGAGATAGTTTTTGAGGGGAATAAAAGATCATATCTGACTTGTCAGAACATAAAATATGAATCGTACATTTTGAAACATTTGAGCTAAATATAATTGACTTGCTGAATTGTGTTTGTCGTACCCGACTGACTCTCTTCAGAAGTGCACCTCATTAATAAAGTCATCAAATGTTTAAATCTGACAAAGATATTAACTCAGCGCATTTACAAGTGAAGGATCAAAGTGTTTTTGAATCATGTATTCTTCCTTCTTGCATGTGTATTTTGTTATTCACGAAATAAATATGGAATCCAATCAAGGGGCCTGTTAGGCAAAGCTATTAACTCGGTCACATGAGCATTCAATGTACGTCACCTGGTGAACAGGTTCTGATTGTCTGAATGATGTGGGAGTTTCCATGAGTCACATTTTCAGCCCACAGCAAAAACAATAAATACTGCACACTAACTCCGATTATATTTTGTAATATTTTCTAACATTGTTAAATCCATTTTCTATTATTAGAACGAACACAAACCTTAAATATGATGATGTCGGTGACTTTACCTAACCTTCGTATCACTCATCCATATTTCCTGTGTTACGCCTTGGGAAACTTAAAACCATCAAGCTTGTTCAGTTGTTTTCCGAAAGCTGTAATTAAAGCATGATTACAGACTGGTTATATTTACATTTGAATCACTAACAGAGCACTTGCTGACAGAAACTCCTGTTGCTTGCTCATCAACAAAGGCAACAAAGTGGAAAAAAAAAAAAAAAAGACTTAGATTTAAAAGAAGCCTCATTAAATGTAGCACGAGAAGACTCGTGCTGTTTCATGGATGAAAATGTCCATTAAAATGTCCATTAATAAGTAACCACATAAATGTACTGTGCATTACCACGATATATTTCCTCTCCCTGATTCTTCTCTTTGTTTTTTGCAACAGTTTCACGAGGAGATGACTGAGAGAATGGACTCAGCCCACTTTTCTTCGTTGTCATCCTTAAAGGGAGATTTCACATCAGGAGATTACATGCAAGCCCACTACAAGGAGTCATATCGGCTAGCCATTGATTGCCTGCTCAGCGGGGGCAGAGAGAGTTACGCAGAGTTCCTCAAAGGAGAACGCATCGGAAGCTTCCTGTCTGAGGAGGAGCTTCTTTTCATTACATCAAATGCCAAAGAACTCTCTCCTCAGCCCCACGAAGAGGAAATCGATAGCTCCACGGACAGCAAATCGTCCTCCGGGACGTACTGGCCTGTCCACTCGGATGTGGACGCTCCCACTTTGGAACTGGGATGGCCTGAGGTCATGCACGAAAATCTGCAAACCAATATAGATCTACTCTATCACCCGCCGAGAGAAAACAGTCCCACCATTAAAGAAGTCATTCTGAAAAAGATCCGGGATGCAAGACAGGTAAAATAACAAACTTGGACTATTTTACATGACAAGCGTATTCTGTTCAAGTCTACCGCACTCATCCTGAGGCTCTGTACGCAGCGCTGCACTGACACCTCCAGAGCGCAGCGGCAGGGAGTGTCTGCTCACATTTTCATGGCCCAAATCCAGTTCAACAACTTCCCTCCCCAAGACTGTGGGAACATGCTGCTGCTACTACTACTACATTAACTCCTTCACATAATGAGGATGACTCACAAATGGTCACCAGTTTGTTTTCAGTTGCATGCAGACATGCACACAGCTGCACCCCTTTTTGACTCACAAACCATGCAGATAAAATGGAGGCCTTTTGTTTCCTTGCCAAGTCAGTTCCCTAGTCAGTGGTGTTTGCTGTATTACAACATTTGTCATGTAGGATACGACATCGAAAATCACCGACCTCCTATTTAATATAGACGAAAACAGTTGTTCTCAAACGGGGTACATTTATCCCTGGGACTGCAGGCACTTCATTGGGTTATTTGGGGTTTTAAAAGGGTTTCTGCAGTTATCAGCATATCAAATATATTGCTTTGTAATGAAACTGTAGGAACAGTTCATTTTTCTTTTCACAATAAGAGCAAATTGTTTGTAACATGAAGCAACTTATTGCTAAACTGTGTTAGAGTGACTCTCTAACGCCGTATACCTTTTTTGGTTAAGTATTGTCCAGATTCCAATCGACATTAGTGAAAACATTTTCTGACAGAAGAGCAAGAAATAAAACTCTTGGTTTCCAATAATGTATTTTCCTGAGTTGTTGAATAAAATACACCAAGAGGACGACCACAATGTAGTTCCAAACTTTAAATCATCGCTGCCAGTCCAGTAAAAAATGGATCTTTGACATCTTCAGCTGTCACTGGCAATAAATGAGTGACACAATGCCTAAGTTATCGCAGTTTTTTTCACCGCAACTGATGCAATTTAATGTTTGATATAAGACAGCGACTTATAGTGATAGGTAGAATGACCAACTCATTCACAGCTAGCCCAAAACTAAAAAATGGAATTATTGACGTCAATAGCTGTCAATGAGAGTAAATAAATTAATAAAACATACATGGCAAAGCACCCTAATTAAGTCATTTTTTTTCATTCCGAAAAAATCTTTCCACCGGGTAGGGTTACTTGGCTGCAAAAATATTTCACATCATTGAAAAAAGGTGAAAAACACTGGTCTAAGCACGTTCGGAAAGAAATAGCTAAAGAAATAACAATTATAGAGCAATATATGCTAAAACGACTTATTTGTACTTCATTTGAATGTGCACTTTCTACTTCATTGACAGCGTGGAGGTTTATAATGTGTGTGCAAAAAACAGGTACACACTTTTCCAAATGCAAACTAGTGGTGGTTTCTTCTCTGGTTGCGGTCACATTTTGGCTCGGGCCCTCCAGCGTGGCATTTCTGGCACATTCTACTACCTCCTCCCACAAAAAAGGGTCTGGTTAATTGAAGACTAAATTTCCTTTAGGTGTGATTGTGAGTCCCCATACTTGTGAAAGCCTTGCAAGACCATCTGAAGAAACATGTTTTATAAATAACATATTAAATATTAAGAAATAAAAAAAGGGTAAGGTAAAGATCTGTTCTCTATTCTTTTTCTCAAGTGAAAATGAACATGTCTTCTGGCTGTCACACTTTAGTGCTGTGAACGACCCTGCCCTATTAAAACGAGAAAGAAAGAAAGAAAAAAAACATCAGCAGAATGCAAAATGAGGCTCGAAAGTCATGATAAAATCAACCCTGAATGGCTCCACTTTCAGACACAGTGGGTGTGTCTGCTAAATGCGCTGAAACCACACTGTAAATACCACTAATAGTCCTGGA
Source organism: Hippichthys cyanospilos (assembly GCF_059441005.1). Lineage (NCBI taxonomy): Eukaryota > Metazoa > Chordata > Actinopteri > Syngnathiformes > Syngnathidae > Hippichthys > Hippichthys cyanospilos. The sequence goes on along the minus strand of NC_142376.1, from coordinate 18,014,848 downwards.
AAAATGGATACTACTTTGTCCAGTATCTTCTTGATGCAAACACATAAACAAATGTTTGAGCTGTCAACACAGACTATTTAAAGCATGCAGCGGATGTGATACATCCCACAGAGCTCATGCTGCAACAATGAAGTGCTCTGATGTGGCCATGCCATGCACCTACAGTATAAGATCACATTTTGAAGTATAAAATAGCTCAGCGAATGTTTTGGCAAGCGCTGATACATGTTCCTTTTTAGCGCTGTTTAAATCACGGCAAAACATGTCCAACCTAAACGGTGAAAAAACATCCAAGGCCGGAGCTCAACAATCAAAACTGCATACTTCGCATTTCTGAATCTTTGCAAGTTTTCAGCAGTTATTTTTATTAAACATGTATAGTGTATTTAGAAAAAAAAATACAGTTTTTTTTTTCATTTTTTTTTTTGCCCATGTATTTTAATACTTGTCAAAATTAATCTGAAGCACTGTCCCCTTGGGTTCTAATTGCTTTTTCCAAGTGAATTCAATAATTTTTAATATATTAAGTACAGGCGTTCTCTTAGGGACTCCTTTTAGAAAAGCACATTTTCTAAAGACCCCCCATTGCAAATGTTTGCAGAAACAAAACAAAACAGAAAAAAAAGAAAAAACAACCTTTTAAGCCATTCTGGTTGTCCATTGCTGTTTTCAATAAATCCAAATTTGAAGTAGTCCTCTCTGTATTTTTTTTAAATGGAGAGCTTTTCTTTTGTCTTTTCCTCACTAGACGGACGGTCTCATAAACGCATCCATAGCATCCCCTGCAGTCAGGCCACGCACCCCACTTTGACAAGCACTGCCTGAGTACTGTAGATGATGCCGTTTTTCTTGGCCACAAGGCCAGCAGAGGCATACAAATAGTCTCAGATATCGTGTTGAGCAAAATAAATGTACAGAGATAATTATCGCTATAGGATACAAACAATGATTTGCTTCAAGTATGTCTACTAAAGTTGGCGCCTCAGTCATCTCTAAGGTCAGACATACCTGACCTGTCTAACGTGCCAATATTTATTTATTCACTTTTTCCTTGCAGGTCATTGCAATCGTGATGGATATGTTCACTGATGTCGATATATTGAAAGAAACCGTCGACGCCTCTATTCGGGGAGTTCCTGTTTATGTGCTTCTGGATGATTTCCACTTGAAACATTTCCTCACAGCAGCTCAGAATCAAGATGTTAAACTTCAACAACTCCGAGTAAGTGATTCTACTCCAGATTAGGAGCTGTCACGGATGATGATTGTTTCACTGTAAAACCTCCTCTTGGTCACACTTTTAGGCTTATCTGTTGTACAACCAGTGAAATAGCTTGCTCCATGCTTACTTCTGCTGTCTTTTTCTTTCGCTTGAATAGTATGCCTCTCTTGTTTTTGGGCAGTCATTGCCAGAACTTTTTTTGGGTGACCTTGTGATTTCCTTTGCTTATTTTCTCGGCCAGTATTATTGCCATTATCTTCAAGTGCCCTCATGGGTGTCCCGTTAATACAGAGGGAGGCACATACACAGGTTTTCTTGGTGTTCTGAAAAAGAAGGATTTAAATATTATCAAGACTTCTCTGAAAAGAATAACAATCACTTTTACACTACTAGAACATTCAAAACAATTTGATTAAAATAAAAATGACTTTTTCTATCTTTACCGCAAAGAAACTTCAGACTGTTTCAGTCTGCTTTGCAAGACAGCATAACAAAGAAAGACAAAGTGTTATTTTCGTTTTTTTACATTGATTAAATTTTGGTTTATGAAGGAACATGGCATTTTCCACAAAAATAGAGTGTGGGCAACTGCTACTCTTTGACACTAGCTATAAATTATATGGCTTTTATATCATAAAATAAGAGGAAACAAAAATAAAAAGAAGATACATTTCATGGGAAACTGTAGTAACAAAATATGTGAAAATCATTTGTCTAAAGAAAAAATATGAATATTTCTCAGTACATTTATCACAAAAAGATATGAAAATATGAACTTTTTCAAGTGACTCTAAATTGACAATATGTGCAAATCATGAAACGTGAGCCAGTTTGTTCATCTCTGAGCATATCAGGAGTATTATCAGTCACAATTACTTATTGCATCATAGACAATGTTTTCATTCATTTCCACGTATGTGAGTAATATGTGTTTGTTAATTCAACTGAAGAATTTTTTTACATTTTGTTTAGTTTTTGTTTTGTATTTTGTCTTGTTTTGATTTGTATTGTTTTAATTTAATTGGGGGGGGGGGGGGGCATGCTGAAGTTTTGTGTTGTGTTGAGTACGGACTGCTGTCTATTTGTATGAGCGTTTGTTCCTGGCTAGCGCTTTAAAGTCACACTTGTGTGCATGATATATAAAAGGGCATTAGAACAAGGAGGAAAGAGTAAGAATAAATAAATACATGACTGAACGATATTCCTGTTGTTGTTAATCTATTTAATAGGAAGGCGGCAGAAATATTTATCAAGGCTTCAACGTGATTGGGTTCGTACGATAGGGAAATGCTACTGTTAATGCTTACACAATGAGCAGATGCGTGACTGTCAAGCTCCATTCATTTGCAGCGGAGTGAAACGTCACACTCACATTCGTGGCTGTGTGACTTTTGTGCATTACACAAGTCCACGTTTGCTTCTGCATACACATGTACATTATATTATCCATTCGCATTTTACATTTTACATCGCATTCCCCGTCAATCCCTCTCTCTCTTCCTCCCTCTCTCTCAACCTGTCTCCCTGGATGTTTTTACAAGAATTAAAAAAATATACAACAAAACTTTAAAAAAGTCATAATTTAAAATAAATATCCAAATCTTATGAAGTCCAAATTACAAATCAAAGTTTAATATAAGAAGAACATCATTTTATTTCTTTACTATTAATTGAACATGAATAAAATAAAATAACACAAACATTAAAAATGAAACAATAAATAATAAATCTCTTTGCACTAAGATGTAGAGTGTATCGACTCGGGTGTTCCCCAAATTTTTTCAAAAGCACCGCAGTGCATTGAGGATCTCGCTTTACCTTCGAACTGAGATGTACGATACTGTATATCCACCCGGGTGTCCCAAGAAGATTTAAAAGCACCGCAGCGTGTGTGTCCAGCCGTGCTTTGGTGTCTCGTTGCTGCCTTAGTTAAACAATTGAAGTTTGCAAATCCAGTGTAGCTCCAAACACCAAATCGATCTTTTGCAAACAAAAGGCATTCCTAGCAGAACTATTTGCCAAGGTTAGCTCATGTCCCTGGTAGCCCAGTCAGAAATATGGCCAAGTCGGAACAGGTTAGCTAATAGCTGCGCTTGGCCTCTAATGGAATCGGCCAAAGCCAACACCGGGTAGCTTGGTTGTTGAGCATTGCACCGCCTTCCTGCAGGGAGTATCCAATCACGCCACGTTCAACGTGAGGCCTCTAGATGGCGATCTTATGACTCGATTGACTATTACAGCTGTCTATTAAGTTTTACGTGCCGCTCACGTATTCATCTGTGCTTGTGCAGAAGTCCGTGCCGTGTTGTTGCGAATGCACACACATAAATTATTTTCTACTGCCTCCGGGATCAGGCAGATTACATATCGCCTGGCAACACAACTTAGCTGAATTCTAATTGGCTAAAAACTCAAACTTAAAACTACAACACTTGAAAGAGCTTAACCAAATGGATATACTATGACATGAAAAGAACAGAATATGGAGAATAATTTTATAAATAAAAAAAAATATATAAATATTTAGTAAACATGAATTTCAAATAAAACTGACTTTCATTATAGTTATTATAATTATTATAGTTTATTATCGTTATGATATTGATGTCAGCTGATAGGCACCAGCAAACCAGCAACCCGAGTGTAAAAAAAATGGCTATAGGAAATGGATGGACGGCTATACCGAAAGGGTGGTTCGGTGGAACAGTCATTAGCACATCTGCCTCATAGTTAGAATTCCGAGTTCAATTCCGGCGCACTCTGGCATCCCTGTATCAAGTTTGTATGCTCTATCCAAGCCTGTGAAGGTTATCTCCTGGCACTCCAACTTCCTCCCACATGGCGGTTTTCTAAAACGATTCACACACACATAAATTATTTCTACAAGAATTTGTCCACATTTTCTTTCTTTCAAAGTTCTTTTTTATTAATTTTACAGTTATATTTTGCCCTCACAAACAAAAAACAGACAAACAACATTCAAACCCCACCCTGAAAAACCCTACCCCACAGCTTTGAATCGCACTCATTATAAAGTCCAAGTCCAATGACAGTTGTCCAGTCGATCTTCTCGATGCAATCCCTCAACTACACATAGTAGCCGTATCATCAGACGCTCTTTCATATAGAAGCAGCATGGACAGCAATTGCAATGTTCGCAGGCTGACCAAAGCATTTGTTCTCGGATATTCTAACTATTCTATTACTATTATTCCTGTACATGTGTGGCGGTATCAAAAAATGAAAGAAATGGATTCCATGTAGTATAGAATTTCTTTTCAGAGCCCTGGATGGTACATCTCATTTTTTTAGGCCTGAGATTCTTTAGCACCTCCCTTTCAAGCTGCACATTTTAAATATGAATTTCCCAATGAAGCCTTGTTGATTATGGTGTACTCTTCAGGGTGATTTGTAAAATTCCTCTCATCAGCCCCCCTCCTTTTTTTTTTTTTTTACATTTTTATTTTTTTTTTTTATCTCAGGGATCTCGACTCCCACTAAATTGTTTCATTTTGCCCATAAAATTTGAGACAGTACAAGTCAGATTGTCAGCTACTCTCACATATGCAACTGTATATTTTTCTGGCTGATAAACCCTCTGCACTCAGTGTGCACCCTTGGAAAAAAATGAAAGTGAAAAAGGGTCTACTTTATCATTTGAAGCCTTAATATGTGCCTATTTTGACTGATACTCTTTCAACTCTTTACAACTCTTTCATCCTTTCTTCTATTGTATTTGAAGGCCCAGGCCATGCAAAAGAAAAACCACCCCAGCCTTCTGGTGAATTATTGATAATTATTTTGTTTTTCTTCACATACATTGCCAGAGCCAAATACAATGATTCAACCTTGACCTTAAACACATTTCTGCATGTGGTTTTTCGTAGACTTGAAACACTTCTGCATGGTCGCTTTTCCTCCTAGCTACATATAGACATGTCATGAGGGATTTGAGGCTCTTTGAAAAAAAAAATGAGAGAGAGAGAGAGAGAGAGAGAGAGAGAGAGAGAGAGAGAGAGAGAGAGAGAGAGAGAGAGAGAGAGAGAGAGAGAGAGAAAATTCAGTTTTCTCTGTGGGACTTGAAGGACACAAGACATTATCACTTGTCATACACAACCGGTAGAGAACCTCCAAAGTGGACCAAAAGTCTCTCACAGTGCTGGTGGGCTCCAATGTTTGAATTTCAAAACAACTGAGTGATCTTCCACTATAAATAGATGTAAGAACTATAAACAGGGACATTTTATGACATAAGCATGCTTCTGTTTCAACGTCGAAGACATGAAACAAAAAGTATCATCAACCAATAGGGTATCTTTGTGTATTTTCTACTGATAAAGTGTGTATGGCAGGACTGATGATTGATGGTCAACGTGATTCTTGTCTGCTTACTTGCTTGCCAGTGACTGACACCTTGATTCACAGTTAAGTATATGTAAGTTTAGACAATTCATGCGGACTAATTTTCTTTTGTTTTTCACAGAACATCAAGGTGCGCACTGTGAAAGGTGAAGATTATATGTGTCGTACAGGGACTAAATTTCATGGAACAATGGAGCAGAGATTTATCTTGGTTGACTGTCATACAGTGATTAATGGCTCCTACAGGTGAATACAGTTGTTGCGTATCACACTTGATTTCATCTCTATTCTGACTGAGGCGATGTGGTGGCTTTCAGTATGAATAGCAGAAATACACCTTGTCATAGACCTTGGGGTTAATGACAATTTTTTATTTTGTTCCAAATGACTTTCAAATGACTGTAGAAAATGCTGCATATCTTAAAAAGTCATCGACATATCTTAACATAGTGTTAAGATATGTAATACAGTACAGTATTTGAATTAATAATGTCTCCTCACTAGGATCAGGTAAATATAAAATTTAGTAAGCTAAATTTTGCTCAATATATTCGCTTGGATTTTACATGTGGCTGCTTCTTAAACTGCCCAGTCTTATTCATTCTGGTAATGTAACTATATTATTATTATTAGTATGTAGTATGTAATGTAATAACTATAACACTTTAATGTGGTTGATGAACTACAGACACAACAAGAATATTTTTAAATACAAATAAATTTTCACAGCACTATATTTTGGTTAATTAAGGAAAATATTTTGCGTGTATTTAATGTTTTCATGCTAGGTTACAGACTGTACAAGGGAAGTGGCTGTGCATTCACATTCCTATCAATATCCAAACGTTTCAATATAACAATAATGATCATCTTCCAAAAGACTAGATTTGAAGACCTACTTTTTGTTGTAAGATATTTGATTTACTTTAACGACGGCACTATGTTTGTTGTGTTCGTTCGCAGGTTTACTTGGTCATGTGCAAAGATCAATCTGAGCATGGTACAGGTCATCACAGGTCATTTGGTGAAGACTTACGACGAGGAGTTCAGAACACTGTACGCGCGATCGACTGTGCCAGCTGAGTTGTGCCAACCGGATCATTCTCTCCCCTCTAATGGGCCCCAAACACAGTCAAACTGGCCAAAATATTTTCCTCATTCCTCTCAAACGATTGATCGGCACGACCAATTGAGGCACACATTGGACTCAGTCTACCGAAAGACCTGTGAGAGGAATTTCCACGCAAGAGACTGCAATGATAATCACTTTGTACCTTTGATTGATCATGACATGGGTTTGCAGACCCACATGTCCAAATTTCAGTCTGCCGAGTCAATGAACTACTTAAAAAGGCACAGCTATGCTGGGGAAAGAGATGATGGGCATGTTCCACAGAATATCAGAGCCAGAGGTAGCAACTGGAATATTTGCCGGGAAACAGGAATGGGGAAAAACAACTATCCAATGGATAATAACTATTTGGTACCGCAGATGTACAGGAGTCAAAAGCTACGGCAATCATACAACGGCAACGACAAGCAAATTCTGTCCATGCAGAAAAATATGCCGACGTTGGAGAAAACATCCAAGTCATTCATGCGTACCTGGAGGATCGAGTCTTACCTCCAAAACCCCGATATGCCGTTTGGCGAGCCATCTGACTATTTGGACCATTTTGAGCCGCCCAACAGCTTCATGCAGGGCAGAATGAGGTCATCTCTCGTTTTTCGGCCCACCATCCCGGAGCAATTGGGGTCCAACTCACACCTAAACAACACGCCCTCTGTCGGCAGTCGCTCGTCAACACTTCATAACTCTTTACGTTACTCCTCAATGCAGTGGAATCCAACAGCGGCACCCGAAAGTAACAGGCTAAACAATGAAGAATACATGTTAAAGAGAAAAAGCCTGCAGATTTTGGATGATTACAGCAGTGGAAAGAACTCATACCCATCGGCATACGCCAGCTTAGGTAGAGTCAAACGCGGGCAGATCATTACAAATCCTGACACGCAAACAGATAGTTGGCACAAAAGACACAGTGTGGCAGATCCGAGATCCAACACCGCATACACACAGAACTCCCCTGGTACAATGTATGGTGCTTTTGCTAGGATGCAATTAGATCGAGCCTCTGCCTCAGTCAACATGAAGCATAGTGGATACGGGTCAAATCTCAATGAGGATCAACGATCTGTCTCTCATTATGATGTCAAGAGCATGACAGACACAAAAAGCCCCTGCACTTCCATTTGGCAGGATCCTCCTTCCAGAACTCTATCTGCTGCAAGCCTGGGTGTAGACGGCAGGGATTTGGCAGCTAAATCCAACAGAATGGGCTCTCAACATTTTCTAAAGAAGAGTACCAAGAAGATAAAGTCATTTTTGAACATACCAGACAAGAAAGAGGGTCAGGTCAGAAGTGTAGAAACGCCAAGCGTGACGTCAGACGACAGCACAGACACCATTAAAGCCGAGGAGGAGAGCGTGGTTAAACATCACCATAGCAACTCGTCCCTAGGGCATCAGCAGGACCACATGGCTGATGTTAAATATTCCATACCAAGATTTAAAACTGAGGATCACCGACACACGCCCGAGGTTTCTTCCCCAGAAACATCATCGCAAAGCAGGCTCGGCGTTGGTGACAAAAAGGGAATCCCAGAGGTCGACGTACCGGGCTGGAGTAAAGACAGAAAAGCTGACAATCGCCTTTACAGCAGATTTGAGCCTTTTTGTTCCGTTCAAAAGAAACAATCATCATACTCCCCGTACAACTCTCTGGAGAAAACCAAAAACCCGCCCAGTGATCACAACCTCACCCGTCTTGGGAGAGGCCACCATGAAAACAAGCTTGAGAAATTCTTTCATAGAGTGGGAAATCTCATTCACAAGGCAAAGTAGTGTACTTCAAAACCGGTCGCTTATTATTTGGGGCACATTTGAATTGCTATTGCATCATGATGGACAAGTTGTTGGCGGATCGGGAACTTTACTTTGGGTACCGCAATTCATATGTGGAGTTTCCATGTTCTCCCCGTGCTTGCTTGGGTTTTCTCCGCATTCTCCAGGTTCCTCCTATACCGCAAAAATTGTCCATAGGCGTGAATGGTCGTTTTAGGTTTCCTGCAATTGGCTGGCCGCCAAGTCAGTCAGTAGTCAGCAGGGATAGGCTCCAGCTATGATCATAATGAGCGTCGGCGGTATAGGAAAAGGTTGGATGAGTTTTAGAAGCTTTATAATAATGTACTTGCAGTGTGAACATTAATACACTGAATTCCAGGTGATGTTTTGGGCGCATTGACAAGTTATGTTTTAGTTCTTGTTTGTAGAGCTTATGTTAAACACTTTGTTTACATTTGACAAGTTTCCATCTAAATGTTTACACTTTTAAGAATTTTAACACAATTTTTTTTTGTGCACTCATGGACTGCACTGCTCAAATCTATTTGATATGACATTTTGCAAATGCCTGTATACATACGGTAAAGCATGGAAACTTTAATTAGAATGATCATGCAACCTAATGCAAGTCAGACACATTGAAACAACCAATGCTGCATTTCCATTGTGTCAAAATGTCCTACCAATAGCAATAAATGTGCACTTATTGGTCACCGTCCACACAGCAATTGTCTGGGTTTTAATCATTCTAACTGCAGTTTGAAAAATACATGTTTTCATAATGTTTGTCTACTGATTTGCATTAAATTGAAGTGAACGGTTTTGTATAAAGTTTACACAAATTACAGACTATGGCAAGTTTGTTGTGTTTCATCACTGTTAAATTATGTTAATAGAGCATACATTATGTATATCAAAAAAGGTGCATTTTACCTTTCTCCCAGTTGGCTGGGATAGGATCCAGCACCTCACTAACCTTGAGTAAAATAGTAGATGGATAAACGTGCTCGACATGCATATGAACCAGCACGTATTCTACAGTAGACTTTATTCTTTGCTCAAGGAAATGAGAAGGTAGGTAAATGTCCACTTAGAATGAAACATTTTGAAATATATATAGACTGGCTTTTACTTGCATTTCGTTTTTCCATCTTCAAGGTACTCAAAGCACTTTAACATTGTCTCCTCATTCAAACATAGAAGCAAATGGAAATTCACAATCCTGTTCAAGAATACCATTTGCCTGTTCAAGGATACCATTTGAATGGTCACAGGAGCTCAGGATCATACTAACACGCGTACAGTTGGCGAAACAACTACTGAAACATGACAATTTACTTAAAAAATACATCGCTTTCATTATATATTTTTAGTACTGTATACACGCTTATATAGGCCTTTTATTGATAAAGTTGAATCAAAATGTCAAACGTTGCAAGAGAAAGTATGGAAACCCTTTGTAGTGAGTTTCAACTTTCAGATCAGCCTTGCAAAATGGTCAAAAGGAATTTTGAATCATAATAATTTCTAAAAATATTACTGGGATTTCTGGTGGGAATTGATCTGTTGGGGTCATGCCACAGAACTGCACACAGGTGGAGGTCAGGATTTTGACAGACCCCGCTGCTCCGCAAGGCATATCTTCTGTCCAAGCGGTTTACTTTTTAAATTAGGTCGGGTCACTGTCCTGTTCTTTCACCTCTCTTTTGATATGTTTCAGTTAGCAAACAGATGGTATGGACTCCTTTTTAAACGCAATCAAATTTGCTGTAGTCTATCCATGCAATAGTTTGTCAGTCTGATTGTGGATTATACACGCACGTTTTTGAAAACTTCAAATTATTACTTTTTTTTCGTCACTGCAGAGGCTTTCTCAGTAGTGTTCTTAAGTTGTAGTACAGCCTTCCCATTTAAAGGTTTTATGTATGCTACATTTGTCAACAGAGATGTTTGCATGAAGGAGAGATTTTGAGATTTCAACCAACATAAGGGTTATCCTTGCTTTTTTAAATTCTCATTAGGCATTCTGCACTGTGCTCTTTTTTAATATAAACTGAGGCCTCTTTTAGAACTATTTTTCTGCTCCTCTTCACCTTAACACCGGTTAACATTTTTTGTGTAGTTATTCTGTGAGCTTATTTGTTAAAAGCAAGGTTTAAACTGGGCAATGTTTTTTGAAAATAGAAAATTAAAAAGTGGTTGCGTGTGTGTGTGTGTGTGTGTGTGTGTGTGTGCATGTGTGATTATACAGTAATTGCTACGGCCGATTTTAAAAACCATGCCTGAATGGCAAGTACAAACCGTACTACTATGTGCAGACATTAATAGAATGCCTTAGGCAAAATAAATGCCAAAAAAAAAAGAATGGATATTTTTGCTCATGTAAAGAATATTTTGAAATGGGAGAAACATATCATGTCACGTGATCTATTTAGTAAATCATTTTAATGACCTAAAGACTGACTTGGAACCTCTCACAGTGAGAAGGAGAAAATAGTGCCGTTCTAAAGTGTTTATTACTGATTTAAAGAATTAGATTGATATTTAGATTAGTTTGGTGCTGCATTAGGTTTTGCATAATAGGATTTTTTTTCTGCAAGAACAACTAAGTCATCCAAGACGTATTCCATCGGAGGGACTCCGCTCAATTAATTATAGTCAGTATGGTTCAAAAGCTGTATCTCAAAACTGCAATGCACGGAGGGGTCGCAGTAATTATATCAAATATAATGATAATATGCCAGATGACTGGCAATAAGTGCTTCTTATCAAAATTGCAAGGCACATGTTTATACAAAGTATGAGAGGAGACAATGAGATTTTAATTTAATGAAGGGTTGAAAATGAAAACGTCACTGTGCAAAAAAACATAACTCATTCAATGCCAGCCGTTTTTGATCATTTTGACATTTTCATTACCCACATTTTATTGTGTTAAATAATTATTTATACACCCAATATACCAAATAAAAACACAGACTTTCTTCTTTCTGCCTTTTTTGTGTTCTCAGACGCTCAGCAGTAGAAAAGGGGTATGTTTACAAAATTCAGCCGTTTCTCCCGCTCTAAAACGTAAAATTGGGCTGCCATCTACTGGTGGTAGTAGATCACTAAAGTTGTTTCCATGTTACACATTCATAATGGAGCGGTTATCAGACACCCCCAGCCATCCCGTTTAAAAAAAAAAAAAAAAAGCATAATTGACAAAAAAATGAGAGGTATCTTAAATATTTCAAATATTAGAAAAATTAAAAGTGGTAAAAAGATTTTTGAACTTTTTTTTTTTACAGTCAATGGCAATGAATGAGTTAAGATTTGACGTTTCTTGAGACACTTGTGGAAGTCCTTAAGGAAGGCGATATATTACATAATACAACAAGATCATAAATGCGAAAATACTAAGTGTTACATGCTCGTTTCTTGCACTTGTCTGCATTCTGCGGAAAGGATTATTGTGTTCATTTCAGACATAACTTGAGGAAAATAGGCATCTGCAACACATATTTAGAGGTTGGAGGAAATATCTCTAGTGAAGGTCAAGGAAATAATGCAAGACAAAAGAAAATGAAATACAAATTATGCATTCACATATCAGGGAGGGACAACAATGGCATTCTACATTCGTTCGAAAAAACATCTCTCAAACTGGTTGTCTACTTCCTATTTCGATCATTAAAATGGAAATACCGTACAAGCTTTTACAACCCGCTTTCATCATGAAATAATAGCCCTCAGTGATCCCTCCAGTTTGTTTCTATAAAGGTAAGTGTGTTTAGCTTCAATTAGGATTCACAAACGATTAGTATACACAAGGGCAACACAAACGCTCCTCACTAAACACACGACTCCAGAGGAGTGAGTGTTTAGACGAGTCACCAGTAATGAACTGCATGTCACTGCATGCGTCATTTATTTGGACTTATTATTTATTATGGCTTATCGTTTATGGCTGGGGTTCGAAAGAGAGAGAGAGCGAGAGAGAGAGAGAGCGAGAGAGAGAGAGCGAGAGAGAGAGAGAAAGAGAGAGAGAGAGAGCGAGAGAGAGAGAGAGAGAGAGAGAGAGAGAGAGAGAGAGAGAGAGAGAGAGGATGAGCACTTGAGTACCTCGGTACCTGTTGGCGATCCACAGTGCTGAGGCAGCCTCCACTCGAAGTCTAAGCAGCGTCCAATAAGATTGTCAATATCAGAAGAAATAGCAGGAATCTTAGAAACACGCAATTATAATGTCGGGGGCCACCGGGGACTTAACGTGTGAGGAGTGTTTTTCAGCAAAAGGGGCCAACAGCAGCGACTTGCACGCGCTCTCCGCGGTGGACGACGACGAACTTCTGCGCTACATCTGGACGGAGTATCTGCATCCCAAGCATTACGAATGGGTTCTCATAGGGGCATACATTTTTGTGTTCTTCGTGTCACTCATTGGCAATTCGCTCGGTGAGTTTTTTTTATTTTTTTTTGAGCAATAAATCACTGTGAGTTTGTCCAGTTTAGGAATTCAAAATTGTGTTTGTGTTTTCGTGCGGATGTGTGTGTGTCTGAGTGTGAGTGTGCGCTCGTGAGTCATGCGCGTGAATGAAAAAAAAAAAAAAAAAAAAAAAAAAAAAAAATATATATATATATATATATATATATATATATTATATATATATATATATATATATATATATATATATATATATATATATATATATATATATATATATATATATATATATATATATATATATATATATATATATGTACACACACACGCACAGTGTTGGGCAAGTTACTTGAAAACTGTGCTTTACTGTACTTATTGCTGTCATTTCAAAGTAATTAGTCACATTTCATCATTACTGTGGTTAAAATGTAATGCATTACACTACTATTGCATTACTGATATATTACTCTCACCACCATAACTGGAAATATGGATTTGCCATTCCAAATTTAGCTCATTACGCATCCAGTTATTGGCTTAAGCCTAAAACCAGTACAAATGATTTAATCTGGATTGTATGACAAAATACAAAATATTTTTTTGTATTTTAGTCCCTTTATAATTTAGCTTCACAGCATAGTGGTGCATTGTTTATGTTTAGGCAAAAATAGTTCGTGCATGTCACAATTTCAATGTTAATATTCAAATTCACAATCAGTTGGCTATGTTAGAAACATATATTTTTTTTTAAATAGATGGTTTCGGTGGGGCTAATGTTAGCAGCTAGCCTACATCATTAAGATGATTAACGTGCTGTCTAACATGAGTTGCTTCATCTTGATACACATTGTGACAGGGATCTTGCTGACAAGGTTTCCAAACGCTGATGAATCCAATGTGGAAAGTGGCAGTATATCTCCTAACAAATATTCTAAACTCTTGATGTCAAAGTGTCATCCCTCAGCGAGAGAGCGCAATACTCCTCGTGTTTTCTTTTCGCTAACTTCACATTACTGTGACCCCTCTCTAAATGCTTTGTCAAATTACTGGTCCTGTTTTGCAAGTGGCCAGATTTTAGGTGTCACTCACAAAGTGCACCTAATGATTATATTTTTCTTATCTTTATCTCTGAAAGTAATGGTCGTATGTCCATCTTGTGTACATAATGTCAATATTCAACCTGCCGTTTCATCTCAGCTGTAGAAGATCATTAAGTAAACATTTTGCCCTGGACTTTTCTCTTCCGATCTCGCTGTGGTTTTGGCGAATTTGGGGGGAAACCCCCCACCACTTTCAGGCTAAAAATACATCGTAATGCGATAATTGACTCTCATTTGTAACGAGGACAATATTATTATTTTATGTGTGTAATAGCTTATATTCATGTGTTACAGTAAAAAGTAATGCATTACAGTAATTACATTACTTTTGTAATGCATTATTCCCAACACTAAAACAGATACAAAGTATTCTATTCACAAGCACAATCGACAATGTTATTTTACTGATGTGTAATCACGGACGCAACAGTGCAGGTTTATTTATTACGCTGGAGCTACAACTCAAGATTACTTAAAGGGGCATCAATTTCTTGATTTAAAAACTAAGGATCCTAGCCTTAAGTAGATGGATCAAGTTGTGTTTGTGTTTTATATGCATACATGTCATCATCCATCCATCCATCCATCCATCCATCCATCCATCCATCCATCCATCATCTTCTGCTTTATTTGGGGTCGGGGCACAGAGGCAGAGCAGCCTCAGCTGGGAAACCCAGACTTCTCTCTCCCTGGCCACTTTGTCCTGCTCCTCTGGCAGGATTCCTAGGCGTTCCCAGGCCACCTGAGAGACATAGTCTCACCAGCGTGTCCTGGGTTGTCCCCGGGGTCTCCTTATTCAGGTGGGACATGCCAGGAAATCCTCACCAGGTAGGCGTCTAGGAGGCATCCTAACCAGATGCCCGAACCACCTCAACAGGCTCCTCTCAATACAGAAGAGCAGCGGCTCAACACGGACTCCCTCCTGGATGACTGAGCTTCTCACCTCATCTCTAAGGGAGAGCCCTCACAGCCTGCGGAGGAAACTAGTATTAGTTTCGCTTGTATCCAGGTTCTTGTTCTTTTGGTCACGACCCACAGCTCGTGAGGGCAGGAACTTGGATCGCAAAGAGAGAGCTTTGCCTTTTGGCTCAGTTCTTTCTTTATCACGACAGACCAGTTCCGATTCGCCAATTCGCCATTCGATCTCTTGTTTCATCCTACCCTCAGTTATAAACAAGTCCCCAAGAAACTTCAATTCCTCCACTTAGGGAGGACCTCATCCCCGACCCAGAGATGGTAATCCACCCTTTTACGACTGAGGACCATGATCCCGAATTTGGAGGTTCTGATCTTCATCCCAGCCGCTTCACACTCGGCTGTAAACTGCTCCAGTAAAGGTTGGAGCACATGGCCTAAAAAAAAACAAGAGCACCACATCATCTGCAAAGAGCAGAGATGAAATGCTGAGACTCCCCAAATGGACCCACTATACACTTCGACTGTGCCTAGGGATTCTGCCCATTAAGGTATTGAACAGAATTTATGACAAAGGGCAGCCTTGGCGGCGTGTAACCTCTGCTGGAAACGGATTAAACTTACTGCCGGCAATGCGGCCCAAACTCTGACAAAGGTACAGGGATTGAACATAAAAGGGCATTCGATAGTAATCCTGAAGCAGCCCCCACAGAACTCCCTGATGGACACGGTCAAATGCCTTTTCCTAGTCTACAAATACCTACAGCCCGCCTGATGGACCTTCCTCTCCAGCACCCCTAAATGGACTAAAGCGGGGAGGCTGAGGAGTGTGATCTCTCTATATTTGGAACACACCCTTCAGTCACCCTTCTTAAAAAGGGGCCATATGTTTCACCTTCACTGAATTCTTAAAGTTGCTTTTTGCAATGTTGTCAAATGTCACTGTGTTTCATTATATGTGGAAGGATCTAGTGAGGTGGTTAGTAAGTGTTGATTACATGATTATTATCACCATTTGGTTTGAGGAAAAATGTTGATCACTCACATTTATTAATAATTAAACACATTAATCCTGTGTTTTGTCTTCTTTCTGTGAGTTACTCTGATTTATTCATTTCTATTCAACTCTTCCCTGTCATCAAGGCTGTATTTTCTATTTACTACAGTACTGCACACCATTTTTTTTCATAACCTCTAGAATATCTCAGGAAATAAATTAAATATACCACATTTATTCCACAGAGAACACAGCATTTGGAGCAATAGTTGCACCCCTTTTTTAATATTTGGTTGCACGCGATTTGACAAGGATACCTTAGATAACAGCCTCCAAATGTTTCTTGTAGCCGACAATAAGCTAGCTATTTCCTAACAACAACAAGAAATAACAGAAATTTCTGAATTTATGAAATTAGTTCATGTAAATCATGTTTCCTGAGCACAGGAGACGCAGTGAATAGCACGCCCACCTCACAGTTCAAAGGACCCAGTTCAAATACACCTGGCTCCGGCTTTCCTGTGTGGAGTTTGCATATTCTCACTCCGGTTTCCTCCCACATTCCAAAAATATGCATGGCAGGTGAATTGGACATTATAAATTGTCCTTCGGTGTGCTTGGGCGCGTGAATTGTTGTTCATCTCTGTGTGCCCTGCTATTGGCTGTCAACCAGTTCAGGAAGTCCCCCCGCCTACCGCCCGAAGTAAGCTAAGATAGACGCCTGCGACCCTTGTAGGATAAGCGGCTATAGAAAATGGATGAATTGATGTTTCCTGAGCACCTTAGAGGTGTTTCTAATATTCAATTTATCAATGTAAGCCACAGTGCGATTCCATGCTGAGTTAGGGAGTCAGGATAGGGTGCCAATACCATTGACACAACATGCTTTAGCGTTTCCTCATTTTTCTTTTCCTTTAAAAATGCTGTTTAGCATTTGGCCTTTTTTCAAAAACAAGCTCTCTATAAAATTAATTAATTATTTTGCTCACCTTATGGTTCTTCAAGTTAACTCATTCAATGCCAGGAGTGTATTTTCATGTTTTTTTTTTTTTTCACGTCTGGACATTAAATCCCAAATACTTATTGAATTTATAGTTAAGTACATTAAGGACGTTAATTTCCAGATGCTTAGTTTTAATCGATATTTAAGAATCTGGTATTGAAGATCTTAAAAAATGTGAAAATAAGTCCCTGGCATTGAATAAGTTAACTATTTCATACACTACCACTTTGTTTTCCATTAGCAGTGCATGCGCTGGATGGTCTGTCTCTCTGTGTGACATACTAACAACTACAATTGACACCGGAGTGGCAATTCATCAATTTTTTGGCGCACGGAGTGTGCTAGCACCAATATGGTTTACAAGGGGTCTCAGCTTTTTCGGCTTTTTCATTATTGACTTAGGCCCATGTTTTCTTCTTTCATGATACTCCTGAGATCGTGCCTTCCCAGCATGATTCACAGCACTACAAGGAATGAGTCAGAGGGATTACACATCCACATACTGTATAGTGGTAACTGAAACTAATATTATCACAAGCCTGTTGACTTTTGAAATCAATGTACACTCGGAATAGTTTTTCTCTGAGTCAAAGATGTCCAACATAAAATCCAGTTTCCTCTCTGATTTTTTTTTTTTTTTTCAACAGCAGCAAAGGGAGGCTCTCTGGGGACCACAAACAAGGGGGGATTTACTCGCAGTGTGAAACATTAGTGCACGCAAATGAACACGCACAAATATTGGTATAGTTTTACACTCAGCAATGTAGTGATTTCAGGAGGTCTACTCAATATTATTGCTGCTTTTCACTTTTTCACTTTTTTGCACCACACAGGATTGGCTTACAATCCTTCTTGAGGAGGTACAACATGACCATATTTGCTGAAGTATTGTCGACTCAATTTGCATACCGTTATTTTAAATGGCAAAGACTGACAGAGACTCACGATAAGACATTTGTAAAACATTTGATTGCAACACGCGCTGTCAGCAACAATCTTCGGTTGGCAAAATAGTTCAATTAATTCATATAACTTTAAAAGATGTTGGAAAAAAAGTTTTCCTTGAGTGGAGACATTATTTGTTCAACACAGAGGGGGGCAACTCTTCTTGTGTCATGGTCCATCAATGCAGTGTTTTCCAAATAGTTTGTGAGTACAAATTTACATATGTGAGTACATTGCAGGGGATATATAGAAACTCATTAAAGCTCGGATGACAGATGAAAATAAAATGACACTGCATGCAATGGCTTTTTTAACAATGAGTTTTTTAACACCTGTCTCAACGGGACTAATTTCAAAGTGCTCTAGTTTTTTTTTTCTTTTTGTAAATGTTATAAGAAATATATATCCCCAAATTCGGTTTATTCTTTATTTTGATTCAATCACATATCAACCGTTACGTCCGTAACCAGGCACCACTTGAAAGCTGGACCTCAAACAGGCAGACGGCTCATAAAAAGTCCCAAAATGTTTATTCAACACAAATTCACGCACTGCGCAGGAGAGCAAAAACAACAATGCAAAGTACACCTGAAAAGTGACCAAAGTTAAAATTTCAACAGAGACATAGAGAAGAAATGTCTCTGCTATGAATATGCACCACAAGGAGAGGGATAGAGCCAACAGGAGAACAGCTTAAAAGTAACTCCCAAAATTCAGCAACTAGGGAGAAAACCCGGAGAGGAGGAAAATTATTAACATAAAAATGGGCAGGACATGCAAATACAGTGGGCCCCTGCGTTATGAACTTAATCCGTTCAGCGGCTATGCTCGTAACTCGAATTGCTCGTATGTCGGGCAATCCAAACCTATGTTAATTAGTGAAAATCTTAGGTAAAAACATCATGCCTTTATACACATATTAAAAATTAGTAACATAATATACTGTACAGTTAAATAAAATAATGAAAAGAAATAAGAATAAAATAAAAATATACAAAGGAAAAATGACATTTACCTTTGGGGCGACGTGAGTTGAGCTGGTGGTGGGTGGAGGCGGAGGGGAGCAGAGACCGACCCGCAGATTTTTTTTTTCTTTCTTAAACGAGAACTTTTCTTAAATGAGAACATATCACTGGCGATTTCCTTCTCTTTAATCCATAATAGAAGAAGACTCTCCATTTTGTTGTTGATCGTGGAAAGTCATGCCCTTAGAGGACTTGCTTTCTTTAATATCTTCCTTGTTCTTGAGAATTGTACCGATTGTCGAGCGGTCATGGCCATACTCACTAGCAAGGTTAACTATCCGTGCGCCAACCTTCGTATTTTTTTATTATCTCCTGCTTCGTTGCTATTGTCATCATCCTCTTACTTCTTCCTTTACCGCCACTTGCAATTTTAGAAGCCATGTCTAACAGATAAAGTTTGCAAAGTCTTCACAACACACTGACCAGCTCGTGCCATCAAGCTAGATGAAGGTGTTCGGCCAATAGCATATTGGCATTTCTGCGATTGACGTGACGCCGGCCAATAGCATATCGACATCTCCGTGACTGAGACTGTGACTGTGACCTTAATCGATCAATAGCATATCGAGATATATGACATGCGAGAAAAGTTGTTGTCTTTGATGCAGTGAAGCGAAAAAAATAGTGCGAAATTATCAAAGTAATTTCAAACCAATCATTGGTCTTGATACATGTCAGCTTTTACAGATCGATAGGAAGCTTGCATTAGGTTTGCAGTTATTAACGTATAATGCATTGATTGACTTTTTCTGTTTGTGTTTGAACGTGAATGCACTACATTAATGGCAAGCGCTGATGCTGGAAACTGATGCCGTACACAATTGGTGAGAAGTTGTTTTGCACCCTAGTCATTGACATGATGTGTCTCAAAGGCAGTGTGATACTGGTGACTCTGTGATGTGATGGCAATGAAAGCGTTTGTGAAAATGTTACCTAGACTGCTTTTGGAATGAATTGGAATTTACAGTGTAAACTCTTGTTATGTGTCATGTTTTGTCAGCTACAGACTCCACTCTAGATTGATGTTGCAGCAGGGCCCTTGTCATGTGAAGTAACATTCGAGTCAACAGTTCTGTTTGGCATGCAGCAAACCTTCTAAGTGCGTCTCTCCGCAATATAGTTTTTTTTTTCAGAGAAAAAAATATACAAAGCACTGAGGACGCAATAGATGAAGCTTGAAATAGCGAGGGAAAACTTTACCATGAAATTGGCTATAAGGAATCCCTTTATTTGCATCTATCACAAATTTAGAACTACACAGACACTAAGGAGAGTGTCCAAGTGATTTCAAGGCACATGATGCAAGTCTGGTGTAATGTGCACTCGATAATTTGTAGGAATTTGTGCATGATAGAGTTGGGTTAACTGGGCGTTTGCACCGCTGTATGCTATGTTGGGAAGATGGCTTCTGTGCAGCTGTGCATGCATGGTGTACTCTTAAAATATATGTTAAATGAAAACAATTATAATTCATTGAACTACTGCAGTAATTACTGCAGTAATTAAAGGGATTATCCCGTGCACGCTTTTGTCAAATAACTGTCAATGATTCAGACCCCCTTGCCCGTCCCAAACTCTCTTCCTCTTCTCCTGCATGCAAGGGTGCTATTAAAATATATTTTAAATGATTATGATAATAATTCTTTCAGTGACATGATTTGTATATGCTTTTTAAGTGGATTTTCCCATGCCATTATCACATTTATGAATGAAATACAAAGCCATCCATGTACACACATCGCGGCGTCCACTTGTGCCTACTTCTGATCAAACTTGTGTTTACTCCACTGTGAAATAGACCGCTGTTTAGGTAACTAAAATCTAGTCTGCTTATGGGAAACAAATTAGCAGTTGCGCCAAGGGTCAAATCCCACTGCTCTTGCCGGAATGCTAATAACCAGTCTACCAAATCCACCAACACTGAATTAGGTTTAGACTGACACAAAATATTAGGCGAACCCGTTTTTTTCGACAAGTACGGTCTACTTTCTGTAATGGGTTGAATAGAAAAGGTCCGCATGATGTCAGATACATGGAGGATGAACCTGTTAAAGAAGTTCCCCAAATCAAATAACTCCTGTAAAGATTTCACATATTTCCTTTGATTTAATTTTGTTTATTTAATGGATGTACTGCAGAAATAATATTTTCCAAAGGTGGTGTAATGTTATTGAGCCTCTGAGAGGTCAACTCACACACCCATCTGATAATACACATTCTGTGGTGCAGAACGCTCCAATTGGGCAATTTCTCTCAGTTTGTTTTGCAGTATGGAAAAACCGCCACATGCGCACTGTGACCAACTACTTCATAGTGAACCTCTCGTTTGCCGATGTCTTGGTGACCATCATCTGCCTGCCTGCAAGCCTAGTTGTTGACATCACGGAGACGTGGTTTTTTGGACAAACGCTTTGCAAAGTTGTGCCCTATCTGCAGGTAAGAAACCTGTGTACTTTGGTGCATGATGTCTTAAAATGTTGTTTTTACAGTGATGCTCATGTTGAAAAAGTAAATGCATACATTTTCATGTTGTGAGAGGGGTGAAATATGTTCCAAATAAAGCAATTGATCTATAAAACTACTCAACCCTATAATGGCCACCATATCCGTTTTGGACAATAATTTTGGACATTTGCAACTCAACTCATTAAACTCTTTCTTAAACTTGGTGTAACTATGTTTTTCTGTTTGTTTTTCTGGGGGTGTCATAGAAATCTTGCTTATAACTTACTTCTTGTGTGTTATTGTGTGTTCCTTGTGTGTGTTTCATGGTTTTATGTGGTTTGTTGTGGAGTAAATGTTGAAGGAAAAAAAAGAGGCAATATTTATTTTAGGTTATGATATAGGTTAAAAATTGACCATTCTTTTGTTGTTTGTGACTCTAATAACTATTTCTCAATGAAAAATTACTAATCTGACTATTAAAGGGTTAAACAACAAAATGCAAATAGGATTTAGTAGGGGGGTACATACCTTGCGACACTTTGCAAAATTGCTCCATAACAAGTAAACATTGATGGAAATCATTTTATAAGTCATGTTTTGAGGTTATGAACAGATTAAAGTGTTAAGAACATGTGTGAAGCAGCTCAAACGTAGGACTGGGACAGGGTAGGCAATCCAATTCCCAGAGAGCCGTATACTGTACCTGCATGATTTTGATGTCATTCCTACACCACACCTGATTCAAATAATCAGCTCATCAGCGAACTCTGCAGAAGCCTGATAACGATCCCAATCATTTGAAATGAAAAAAAAAAAAAGAGGGGCGTCATCAAACAGAAACATGCAGGATAGGACCGCACGTGCCTAATCCTGGAATGGGAGAACAGCTTGATGTGCTTTCAGTTGTCCTCCCATCTCTACCTTGACTCAGCTAACAAAGTAAGTCAACAGTCAGAAGCCTGAACTGCCGCAGTGCTAGTCCTGCTTTGGATGTTCAACAAATATGCTGAGGGCTTCGAATCTGAAGGTGTGTGTTGCCAGAGATTGAGCTGAAATGTACAATTAGAAAGACAAGCAAAAACGTTCTGAATGTCTGAGGGAGATGTGTAAGGTGTTACATGCATCACACACACAAAGATTCAATAACTGAAACATGTCTAAATGGTAGCGCAGACACACACTTTTGGTGGATTTGATCGTGTCATAGTCTCTGTTTATGTGTTAGGTCTGTATTCTGGTTTTGTTCATGTTTTCCTTCCCTATATGTTAGTCTCTACTGTATTTTGAATGTGTCCACCTGTCCCGGACAACCCACTCCCTTGTGTTAACCAATCGGCTCTTTGTACTAATTGTTTCCTGTCCAGGTATTCCTTGTTGTTTAATTAGTTTGGCTTGTATTTAGTTCTTTGAGTCTTTGTCAGATCATTGTCATGTTTTCCCACCTGCTTGTCTTTTATAGGTCTTGCAGTCGTGTTTTTCCCCTGCATCCTGATTATGTTTACCATTTTGTTTAATTAAATGGCTTACTGACTTACTTATTGGGTCCACAATCCCCACATCCACACTGTCCTAACGGATCAATGTTAAGGCAGACAGATTTTGAAGAGAGTGGACTTGTGTGTGTTGGATGTCATTATTTGCCATCCAATAATATGACAATGGCATGTCTCAAAACATCTGAATCATTGTAGAAATCAATTAAATTAATGCCTTATTATTATTGTCAGCTACTGTATATAATGTTTTTGTCAAATTAATTTTGTTGAATCCATGCATACAATGACAACAAAGGCATTCTTTTCTTTTCTAACAAAATGACACACTTGCTGATCTGTGATTGGACTGAGCGATTTTCTCATCCACTCAGTGAGGTCTATTTTCACTGCTTTGTACATATGTTGAGAACTTCAGCCTTTTTGCAATTTCAAAGGCTGCACTTCTGATTTGAAAGGGAATGAAGGCAGTACTTTCATTAGCTGGGAAGCTAATTGGCTTTGTTCATACCTACAACTGCGCAAATGCTTATTTCTAACTGCATTTGTCAGTGAAAACACACCTGCTTTTTATTCATTCAGTAAAGCATTGCACATTACAAGACAAACCAAAAAGAGCCAGCCGGTCGTCGCCTACATTCTGGGAAAGATTTGGGGATTTTCTCAGGTTTACAATTGTTTGCTATAGCTTCGTCGAATTATATTTATAGAACTTTATAACTCAATACTATCTCATAGTTATTCCATAAATGAACACTTTTTACTGAAACAAATTTTTGCTTTGTTTGTTCTAGTGAGTGATTTTCTAATGACTCCTTTCGCCACTGCAACGTGTGTGTTGGATGTCATTATATGCCATCCAATAATACTGCAACGACTGCAACAACTTTCCCCACTTTGGAACAGTGTGTGATCATAGTGGGAAATTGATTATTGTATACGTTGAACATTAGTTGTGTTGTTTTAAATTCAAATAGATCATAGAATTTAAGAGTGTTTTAGTTAAGTTATTACCCCATAACCACAAACAATATGTCATGTATATGTTTGCTTATTTAGATCCTTTGTTTTAAACACGTTACATAGTTTTAAATCATTTTCATATGATAATTTGTATACTGTATGCAGGAATGTATATATTTTTTTCATGTTTTACTCACATGAGTACCAGGACATAGTGGTACGCACGCTTTGTTTCATTGAAAAGTCTTCCTCATTGTCATTCTCAGTGTCGCTCCCACATCAAGCGCGCTGTCTGTGTTCACTCAGGGATGTATTATTAGCATTATTAAAGCATGCGTCCTCAAAGTTTCATTTGTCCATCAGTTCGGGATCCAGTTTAATTAGTCCAAGTAAGTCAGAGGTAAATTCTCCGCCACTGTAGAGTGACAACGTAAACAATTTCACTCCCACCCTCACGAGAATGATAAGCAGCCCCACAGCCAGTACAAGCTGCTTCAATAAACAAATAAATATCTTCAGCGTAGGAAGAGATGGTACGTGCATGATTACAGCAACTTTATGAAAGACCAGGAGAAAACTATTAGAGCCTGGGTTGTTCCTGCAGTTTGTCTCGCAACCTAACAAGAGGGTGATTAGTTATGACTTCTCGATTAGCTGGTTTGTTCGCCGTGAGTTGCGCTACATTCACATGCTCTTTTCATACTTGTCAAATAAAGGATGGATAAGATGATTACATTTTCTTGCTTGCCCTTGCAATAGAAAAAAAAGTATTAGTATAACATTTCGCTCAATGACCACATGGGTTTATTTCAAAAGACCCTTTCACTTATCATACTGGCACATGAGAAATCTGTGCAGTTAGAATGAGAGGACCCTGAAAGATAAGTGACTTCAAGACACATTTTCATTTTGTGGTCTTAGCTTCCCTTCTTGCTGTAAATTTACTCTTCTCTGCTGACTGATAAGCAAATTGAACAGAGAACTGTTTCAGTGTGTTTAGGTCTGGCTTTCATCTTGTGGGAGTTCTCTCTCTTGAGTGAATTGAAATCTTCTCCCTTTCTAGTCCCTTCACACTCTCTAACAGACCACGAGAATGTTCTGTTAAGACTTGTGTCTTTGAAGATTCAAATTAAAGAAACCTAAATGACAAGGATACCTTTTTACAACGACAATAAATGCTTTCTATTCTATTCTATTCTATTCTATTCTATTCTATTCTATTCTATTCTATTCTATTCTATTCTGTTCTATTCTATTCCAACGCTACTGGTTAAACATTGTCCTTTGAGTAACTCATAGTAAAGTTTGCAAAAAGTATAAAGTTAGTGAAAATAAAGAACACATATGTTCGTTGGTTTTTCAACACCCAAAGAATCAAGAGTCATTTGGAACCAGAATCGAATAGAAGAACCCAAATCGGAATGGAAATTGTCCAAATTCAAATAATGCCCAATCCTATTTGTGTGTGCCATGACTTATTCTTTTTTATGATGTGACAGGTACAATACAATACATCTTTTTTTTTTTTATATATATAGTGTTTTGACAATAGCTACATCTATTTCAAAGCGCTTTACTGACCATATAATGTTAAAAACAAATGCAGAAGAACACATATCATAAAACACTGACGATATTACAATCTTAGTTACAATATTACAATCTTCTTACATACATCTTGTTGTTTGAAGCAGTTATAGATTTAGAAGTCATGAAGAAACATCCATATCATAGAGTTGACTGAGAAAACATCCGGAAGTGCATAATTTTCATCTTGAAAACATATATGATGTGAATAACATTTTCAAGGAAAATGATTCCCTCCATATTCCTGCATAGTCTTGTATGACTTCAGTTAAAATTTATAATGCAGGGCAAAAACAGTGAATATGAAGGTGACTTTTGACTGGTACCTGAGATAGATCTTCCATTTTTTAAAATATTTTCAGTTACATATGGAAATTATTCATTTTAATTAATAATAGATAAAATAAATAAATAAAAACATGTTTTTAAATGTAAATGACATGTTTATTTTTCAATATCATCTAGTGCCAAATGTGGCCCTGGAGCTGTGTGTTGCAAAACCCTATGTTAGAAGTTAATGGCAACCTTTCAAATGGTTCAAAACATTGTTTTCTGAAAATTGTCTGAAAAAAATAACATGCCAGATGGCTGAGAATGTGAACTGTTGTATCTTTGACTGTCAGATTTTCCCTTGTTTACTTTTTAGACAATCTCCGTCTCAGTATCAGTCCTGACGCTGAGCTGCATTGCGCAAGACCGCTGGTACGCCATCTGCCACCCGCTGATGTTCAAAAGCACCGCCAAGAGGGCTTGTAAGAGCATTGTCATCATCTGGTTGGTGTCGTGCATCATCATGATCCCCCAAGCCATCGTGATGGAGAGCACCAGTCTGCTGCCAGCACTCACAAACAAGACCAGTTTGTTCACCATTTGTGATGAACACTGGGAAGGTGCGTAATGGATCAAGCCATCCATTTTTGATTCCGCTTTTCCTTCTTGGGTCAGTGCAAGGTTGGCCCAGGCAATTTGATGTAATCGCAAAAATAATCATTTTAATTTTATTGGTATAAATGTGTTCAAATGAATGCCAAGCGAAAATAGAGTCTACTAGAATGGTAATTGTTTGTCGTTAACATGGTGTCATTTTTTTATATTGTAGTTGGAACTCATGTTCAACGTGCTGTAACATGCAATAATTCAACTGAATCACTTGGTAACATGTACTGCGGCACTTTCTCTATTTTGGTTAGCAAATGTCTACAGCAGTTCACAGTCCGCTGTAGCAATAATGAAAAGAGAACACTGATGGGAAAAGGGACGCATTGATTTCAGGGAAGTGTCAATTTTTCAGGAGTGGCTGACACACCCAGCAGGACATTAGGGCGGGATATCTATTATGGAGGAAAGGCTATTACATGAAATAATAGTCTGCAACAGTCTATAGAGTGAAGGAAAAACATCCATCCATCCATTCATTTTCTAGAGCCACTTATTCTCACAAAGGGCGCAGGTTTGCTGTTGCCTATCCCAGCTGGCTTTAGGCAGGAGGTGGGAGACACCCTGAAATACTTGTCAGCCAATTGTAGGGCACACAGAGATTATTTCTCATTTAATCCAATTTTAAAATACATATAAACTATACAGGCAATGCACGTGTCAGAGTTGAAATTGAGTGAAAGTGTCATGATTTTGAACTATTGTTGCATATGTAGGATATTTGTCTTTACAATAAGGTTTTGTTAAAAAAACAAAACAAAATCATTTGCGACTGAACAAGACCAAGTATGAAAAGGCCGTTATACTGCTTCCGACTCCATTTTGGGACGGAGCGTGGGAGTGTTATTGCAGTTCATCAGGTTGGCGCCACTGTAAAATGACGGTCTTTTGAAGACAAAAACAAAAAAAATCCAGAACATTTAAATCACAAAAAGAGAAGCCAAAGTGGCAAGGGAACCCTGTAGTTATTGTTTAAGTTGTTGGAGCTGAAGATGGCAGACACCTCCAAAGGTTGTGGTGACAAATTAGGCCAAGATCCCATGGAACCTGCAGATCCAGACAGACAAACTGGCAATATTCAACCAGCCTGATTTAGTAGTGTTAAATAATCATCAGAAGATTGCAATTTTGGTAGATTAAGCAAACCCCAGTTATCGCTACATCCAGTAAAAGGAACACAAAAAGTTGGAATGTATCAAGGGCTGGAGGAGAACGAGAGAAAATGTGGAGGGTAAAGACGGCAGAACTTCTGTACTGTGAGGTGGACGTGCGAACTACTCTTGCATGTGACATCGGAGGATGTTCCCTATTCCAGTTTCTTCAAAATAGCCACCCTTTGCTCTGATTATTGCTTTGCGCACTCGGCATTCTCTTGATAAGCTTCAAGATGCGATCATCCGAAACTGTTTTCACTTCACTGGTGTTCATTATCAGGGTTATATTGTGCAATTACTTTAGAAATTACCCACACCTTGATTGATGGCCAGAGCTTGACATGTGGATCAATATAAGTTCCAACTTCAATGTCACTTGTTCAAAGCATAGTAATGAGAACAGACTCAATTTCTGCCATTGCTAAAATTTGAATTAAACATTAAGCAGCAGACGATCTAATACGATGCACTAGTCTAACAAATGCCTAATTCTTGCAATGTGGAAAATCCAGAGTTTTTGGGTTGTGAGTCAGCTGTACTTATCACTGTTATGATCTGGCGTGGTTTTAGTTAGAGACAGTGTTGACCCCAAATGCAGAGTGTGCTCAAAAATAATAATTTAATGTGTAGATAACAAAATAAAGTGACAAACAAATAACAGCAATAATCACTCTACGAATTATTCAGAAAGAAACAAAATGTGACTCACGGCAAGAATGACAGCAACAATAATTAACAGTGACCCGACAAGCACTAAAAGAAAACAGGAAACTGACAGGACAAAGACGAACACCTGGACAAGACACAATTTTGGTGCTGGAAGCTGATTGGCTGACACGAGGGAAGAAGGTTAACAATTACAGGTGGACACAATCACACTCACAAGACAGTGACACAAGGAGAACAGAAACATGAACTACCAGTAATTGAGAACATGAACTTAAACCTCAGCAACCCAGAATGTGAAAAGAAATCAAATACAAACAAAACCTAGGAACAGAAAAGAACAGAAAACCCAAATAATGAACCAAACACAACAAACACCAACCGGAACATAACCGTTAGTTACTATGTAACCATGTACAGAAATTGATAAGTGTTAGCATACATTTTCAGTCAAGTAAGATTTATTTGCTTGTGATTTGAATTAGCAGATTAATCATGATTATTTTTTTTACTGTCATTGTCAAAATGTTATGTTTTTCAATTGCAATAATCAAAATTTAAAATTCTAACTTTATGCTTTTTGTACACTGGTTAGATCAGTTTTCACGGCCTGCGCTGCTTGTGTTTGAGTTGTTGACTTTTGGAAAAGAAAGGTCAAATCACACCCTGATTTGGACACTAATTGACTGCCATTGTGTTTGGTTTAACCCGATAAGCTCTTGTTGTGGGTGGGAGGGCAGAATCAAGATGTGAAAGGAAGAGCATGTGAGCGTTGCTGTCAGATCAATATAAATTTAACTTGAAAAAAGGCCCTGATGACATCTTTGATAAAGATAGAGTGATATGCATTCATTGTGAGAAGGAGCTAATTTTTTCACAGAAGCAGATCAAGTTTAGCCTACCACATAAATGCAAAGCCAAGCGATTGCAGCCAAAGCTAACAAAGACACTACTGTAGTGTACCATAGCAAAAGCTCTTTGCCAAACTAAACTCGAGAGCAACCCGTGAATGACAATTCACACTCACAAACACACCTACATAAAGCCAATTTAGAGTCTCAAATATACCGACCATGCTTGTATTTGGGAATGTGGGAGGAATGCAGAGCACCCAGAGAAAACCAATGCGTGCATGGGGAGAACATGTAAGCTCCACACAGGAATCGAACCCACAACCACTTTATGTGTGCTGGATGTATTAGTTCTACTAAAGTTTGTTTAAGTAAATGCAGATATTGCTGGTATTTTCAATGTTACCGTGTATATGACGCACCAACAGTTTGCCGACAATGTAAAAACTTTAGCAAGATGGAATAAATATCATCTTCAATTAATTGTGTTTTTTAATCAAATTTTACTGTATTTACATTTGTAAGTTATATTTTTGTTGCGGACATGGTGGCCTTCTGAGACCTATGTGTGGCTTGCAGGTTTGTGAGTGGGCGAGCGAGTGAGCCCGGAGCCTTGCGCAGTGGGAGGAGCATTTGAGTGTGCAAGGGAGCGTCAGGGGAGACTTTCACTGAGTTCTATTGAAAAAATGCAAAAAGTACCTCCTCGTTATCATGTTTGATCAGCTCCGGGTTCCACTCGAGGTCACAATGTGAGGGCCGGTAGCCTGTTAGTTCAAACCTCGTGGCAGCCTCACAGTCACTAACCTGCTCACTTCTTTTCTTGAGAATAATGCAGTAATTGCAGTTTACACGCTGCTTGTGTTGAGTGAGGTTGTTTGCCCTGGCTGCTTACGACAAACTGACTGCCTCGAGTTTAGCTTGTCCTATTACCATTATTACAAAAAGTAAGAATATGTCCGAAATAGAAACGTCATAACTCGGCTATGTGACTGGCGGATACAATCTTCCTCAAATTTTGTTGAGAACAAACAAAAACATACAAAAAAGAATATTTATGTTACTATTTATAGGACTAAAGCATACTTTTGGCCTTCATTTTGGGGAAAAAAAAGCATGTCCTATATTTGGGGAATTACGGTAAATAATTAAAGCCACATCTTTGCCACAGTAACCAACTACTGTATATCTAATTAAATTAAAAAAAAAAAAAAAACTAATGTTTTTTTTTTAGAAATGGTAATATGAGAATAAAAACAAACACATTAGTTCTTGATTAATCAATCACTTATTTTAATTCAATATCCACACATTTACATCTCAGGTAAAAACATCAACATTCCTTTTTTTATGAACCGTATTATACATTGGAGCCTTTTTATTGTTTTGCAGCTTTTTATTTATGTCATTTCCCCCCACATGGGACACATTCAAGTGAACTCAGAAATGTCAAAATTTGAGATCAGTCAATTTCCAAAGTCATTTGGGGACTTTTTTGTCTGTGCTCCTTTCAGCTGAGATCTACCCAAAAGTATATCACAGCTGTTTCTTCATCGTCACATATTTTGCACCATTGTGTCTCATGGTGCTGGCCTACTTTCAGATCTGTCACAAGCTGTGGTGTCAACAGGTGAGTGCATTCTCTGACAAACGAGCGATCTCGATGCGGCGCTACGTGCCTTTGAACCCTTTCATATATTTCTGTTTACTTGATATGTGTCGACAGATTCCTGGCAGCACGTCAGTGCTTCAGAGGAAGTGGAAGACCATGCAGTGCTCTGCGGCAGCTGCCGGGCCCGGAGAGTCCGTGCGGGTCAAAACCAGTACCGTCTGCGCCGAGATCAAACAGATCCGGGCGCGGCGCAAGACAGCTCGTATGCTGATAGTGGTGCTCTTTGTATTTGCGGTGTGCTACTTGCCAATCAGCGTGCTCAATGTGATGAAAAGGTATCAATTCATAAATATTCAAAACAGTGAACGCAAAATAAATTTGCTGAGTTTACTTCAAGATGGTAATGTTTGCCCGCAGGGTATTTGGGACCTTTAAGAACGCAAGTGACCGAGAGACGGTGTATGCGTGGTTTACCTTCTCTCACTGGCTCATTTATGCCAACAGTGCACTGAATCCGATCATCTACAATTTCCTCAGTGGTGAGTTTGTTCCACACCCTTATGACCACTCAAGCACTGGCTCCCTACTGCCCTCTGGTGCAGTGTTTTCCAACATTGAGCCACGGCTCTCAATTGTAATTTGAAGTTTGAACGATCTCCGCACGAAATCCTGTTTCAATTCAAAAGGTTTGATTCTTACCTTTATCTACCTCGGAAGAGCGGTTACTCGTGTCCTTATGTGTCACTGGCAAAACATGAACAGCATTATATTTGTAAATGATAAATAGTGGACAAATTGTGAAATTTGATAGTTATCGGAGTTTATGATTCTCATGACACATTTGTGTTCCACGGAAACCGGATCACTGATCCCATAGACAGCCTGGCAAATAAAACTGGCAGGATATAACGTCAGTGGTTTCTTTTTATGATTGTGTGCTTCTTAAATGTCTGTAATCAAGATATTTTTAATGTGATTTCCTGAATATTCGGTTAGTATTTCACACAATGTTTTTAAATGCTTTATTTTGTGCTGTTAAAATGTATTTAAAGTTATATCAGTTACTATTTGGTTGATTTCAATTTTACATGTAAAGGTCAGGAACCAACCCAACCAAATATGATGACTAGGGATGACATTCTGGCCCTTTTGAAATGTCTTTCACTCAAGGAAATTACTATGTTTCATGGTTGAATGTTTGGACTCTTGTCATCATTTCTAATTCAGCGTCAAGTGAATTTTTTTACAATCGTCTCAAAGATTGATTGATTAAAATATTGCATTTGAAAGGATCATGTTTGAAATGTATCTGAGTTTAATTCCCTCTTTCTTTTGGTTAGGGAAATTCCGTGAAGAATTCAAAGCAGCCTTTTCTTGCCATTGTCACGGTGAAGGCCAAGAGAGACCGAAAAGAATAAGCGCCCGAATGAGCACAGACAGTCGCAAGTCGCTGTCCACTCATGTCAACAACGTTGACAATGTGTCACACATATCAGAACAAATAGTGTAAGACCATCATCAGGTTTTGACCTCAATTTTCATGAGTAGTGCAGTCTGGCACAAAGTGTGACGGAAATTTGCATAAGAACAGCCTTGACTAAGTTTTAGTATTTTCACGGACCAGTGCATTTCATGACCAGCCATTTGCACTGTTACGGGCAAAAAAGAAAGGTAATTTGAGTTGACAAATCAAAATCACATGTCTGTGAAGTGTGCACTACTGGCTGTTTCCAACTGGACTGAGCTGCATGCGTGTGTAAAAAATACTAACACTTGGTGTAAAGTGCCCCTTCGCACAGTTAGACCAAATTCATGCAGGGCATGAATATAGAACGCTAATATTCTAGCACTGAGTTACTTACAGAGTATATCAATTTAATGGCTATAAGTGATTCAAATTGGAAAAAAGTACCGATACAACCTGTGACACAGCTACCTCGATCAAAGTCACTCATTTGATTTCATTTAGGCATAGTCTACACGTAGCCAGAGTTCTTGCAAATGGGTGGTGAATTTCTTTCGTTTATTCTATACGTATTTTTTTCATTGAAAAGGAAGCGCTCTAAAATCCCTGACCAAAGTCGAGATTTGCCAAACTCTCCAGATCAGCGTTTGCGTGTAGCTAATCATAAACCGGAGTTTTACGTCATCACTCTGCCAAAAACATCCCATGCTCGACTTGTGTCGCTGCTTGCTCATTGTTGCAAACCCAAGTCTGGTGCCACTTGGAGGCGCTCAAGCAAAGGATGGCCGATAGGTCGGCTCTTTGCTGACGCATAACAAGGTCACGGCCAAGGCATATTTCCCGCCTAAGACATTGACACCATGACGTGAAGAGACAGAAGGTCTTTCTTATTTGATGACATTTGGCAAAACGACTGCAGCCTAGCAGCACGACATGCTTGTAAATGAATAAAACTGCACTATATGGATTTGTGCTTTTTTTTTTTAAATAAACAAAGCTATCACCCCCCTGGTTAGGTGTAGACAAGGCCTCAGTTTGTTTGGTTTTTTTCAAATCAGTCTGGAACGTTCTCTGATACGACTAAACATTCCCTGAACTAAATTGCCAAATAGCGTACCTGCATGACTGAATGTGAATTCCTTCTTTGGTTTGTTAGGGAACCTCCGAAAATGATCATTTAAAAAAAAAAAAGCTTGGCCTATAAGTTTTGTCTCAAATTGTGCGGCCAAACTACTTTGTTCAGTTGAATGTTTCATCCTTTTTATTCAGCCTCATGTTTTATATTCTTACATAAGGTGTTTAAAGTTGACTCTGTACACTTATTTCCTGACTTTGTTGCTAACCTGTTTTGTTGTCATTGATGTTGATGGTGGCAAAAAAAAAAAAAGATAATTTGACTGTTTTGTACTTTTTGTAAACCCAGTTCCTGCTCTTGTCTTACAGTGTATACTTGTCTTGCTTGCATTTAGGAAATGCTAAGCTCGGTAATATTCTTTAAACACTATTTTATCCCTAATGTCAAGGAGTGGTTGGGCCACATACAAGAATAAAAAGCACAAAAAAACAAAATTAATTTTACAAACAAAACATGGAGCGTCAGAAATTGTTCACCTCGTCGATTCTAAAAATATTTGAGCAAAAAAAAAACAAAAACGTTTTTTATGCTATGGGAACACAGTTGTAACTGAAATAGTTTAAGAAAAAAAGATGCATCATTGGAAAATGCTGTTTCGTCTTAATATTATCAATACAAACATGAGACAGGCAGTTTTTGAGAATAAAGACATAATGTTACGAAAATGAAGAATGCATTTTGTAAGAAGTCATTGTATTAATGTAAAAGTAAATTCAGTAATTTTGAATATTACTGGAATAGAGCCACAATATGATAAGAAAATTCATTTTCGACAGTAATATCGCATTGTTAATATCACAATAAACCCAAAATTCACAACATGTAGTTTGTCATTTGCAGTGGTATGAAAATGTTCATCATAATATAGTCATATCAATGTAAGTTACAATGGAGTGCTAAGCTTATTGGGATCTTAATTTGGGATCTGCCTGATAGCGTTGTTGTGCAGCTATTCGAATCTCAAAATTTGGAAATTGACATGATTTGCTTTTTCGGGCCACATAAAATTATGTGGCTAGCCAGATCTGGCCCCCGGGCCTTGAGTTTGACACCTGTGCTTTAGGGATTTTTTTTAATATCTTTTTTTTTGGACCTGTCAGGGTTGAGCTTTTATGTGTTGCCATTTAAATGTATGCCTAACACCTTCAGAATCCCAAGTCCTTGCATTGGACACACACATCTGAGTTACAGTTTTCTCTATTTTTTTCTTCTTTTTTTTTTTTTACCTATCAGACTTTAGATTCACAACTCTGGAGCATTTTGAAGGCTCAGGGGGTTGTGTATTTTTACATCCTTTGATTGGTTCACCTGAATAGTCTGCTGTGTTTTCCTCTAATTCAGTGGTGTCAAACACATTTTTATTTTGGGCCGCATTATAGTGATAGTTTCTTTCAGAGGGCCGGAATGACTGAATTCAAATACATTTTAAGTGTGTTGATCACACATTTACCAAGATTTGATATCAGAAGCCGGCAAAAACTGTTCAAAAGAGATTTGGAGAAGAAGATAATATTTGGTTTTCTTCACCCAAATTTTTAAAAGTTAAAGACAACTTGCAGTTTTGGTGTTTCAGTCAGAAACCTGAAGTCAAATCAGTATTTCAAGGGCCACAAAAAGTGAGGTGGCGGGCCGGATCTGGCCCCGGGCCTTGATTTCGATACCTGTGCTCTAATTGGTTGATTTTTAAAGTCGCAGGATGGACCATTTAGAATTGCCGTTTACTGGTGTTACTTGAATGCAGCACGCTCACTATGGCGTCACAGAGAAACCATACCTTTTTGAACCATGTGCCGATCGAAGGAAAGCGTTGGCAAATACAAATACGATTTCACCATTGGTTTCAGTGCTTAATAGCGCGGACAGCGATCCTGCCACACAGGATTAACAGACATCAACACAACTCATGCAGCCGCCCATCCGCGATCGAGGGAAAACAATAGTCGCTAAGGTTAATTATTGTCTTTGCTGGCGTTTTCTTTTGTGTTTGGTGGGTGAACTCAAATGTGTAGAATAGCTTGATGCGTGGCGCAGGTGCAACTTTCTTCTCGTTCTTTTCTGTCTTTTATTTACGATTGGCAAACAAACCATCCATTTCCTTTCTTTCCTGTTTTTATTCGCTATTGACATACAAACCGGAATGGCTTCAAAACGTTGCTCTTCTCGGGAAAACAATACAAAGTGACTTTTTTTCAATGGTGTCATTTGTGATGCGCTAATGAAGAACCTCCTGCGCTTGACAGAAAGGTTTCTTCTTTGTGGACGTAACCTTAACACACCATCTCTTCTTTATTAGATATTACATAAAACAAATGTTTTACAAAAGTGATTCATGTCAACCAAATGTTGGGTTATTTTTTTTTAAATAAATATATGTTTAGACTGATTGTATGTAAATATGTTGTTGCATCAAAATATATGTATCTTTTGTTGAATATGTCATTAATTTATTGAAGTCAAAAATGCTTGAATAAATACATCCATTTGACCTGACTCATGTCTGTCTCGGTTCTTTGAACTGGAGTAATGTTATCCACATTCGTCACGAAACCTTCTGTAGCCTTCCTCTTGCATTTTCAACTTTTCTGCTTTATTTAACTCCTTAGACGTTTGGAAGCCCTTAGAAATAGCGATTGGACTTTCAGCTTTTAAAGGGAGTTGTTCATACAAAAAACTGTCTCTTTTGTGTTTATTTTGGTTTATTTTAAAACATCACTGTTTTACTCACAAAATAAACACCAGGATTACTCATACAGTTCAATGCACATCATAATTTAAGTGTAGCCTATACGTAATAGGACATTTAATATTCATCCATCTTCTTTAACCGCTTCTTTAGTCCACACAACTGTCGCGATTTTAGATGTCCTTAGAATTGTGGAACTGTGGAACATTTGGAAGTCAGCAAAATTTCCAAGTTTGCAGAAACAGAACAAAACAAAACAAAATTAAGCCAAACATAAGTGCCACTTTTATTCACCAATGGATTAAGTTGACAAGTATATTTGTTACTTTTCAGAAGTTGAGAAAATAAAAATGGCAAATGTCACACTTCATTATAACAAACTGCGTCAATCCCCAAAGAGGTTGCTGCCAATTATTTAGTCAAAAACAGCACTATGAAATAAAATGCCACTAACATTTGCTGGCTTCATCTCCTCATTGGCGAGCAATTGTAGACACAAAACGCATTTTGACAAATTTCAAAATTATTGCATTTCGAAAAATCATTAAACTAGTTGAATAGATTCCTTTTTTGAGGTCATGAATCCTTTCACAATTTACCCACTTTGAGAACCACTGCTTTAGAACATGAGTAAATACAGTATAAACACGCTGAACATTTTACACACACTAGGTAGTTCACTGCATTTGAAATATTTTAACAAAAGCTAGCACATCTACTAAATCTGGCCACTCACAGCTACTTGACCTCTCAGGCAGCTCTTCTGCTCCAGCTCTGTTCCACTCCACCTCCGTCTCAATCTCTGCTTCACTTGCACTCATAGTCACGAATCAGAACAAATCGGAGTCTTCAATTAACTGTGAAACAATGAAAGCACCGGGACTACAGGCTAACTTACAAGACCTATGCTAAACCAGGTAAAAGTGACAAGGAATGAACTATTTTGGCCTGATCTCGCTTTGGGGTGACAATAGGCTGCATGGGGCATACCGTGTCAAGGATTTAAGAGGGGAGGGATTGTATTTTTATTTATCTTAGACAAGGTGCAGCCTCCCTTTAAATGCATTTGGCCTTATATGGGGGCGTGCATCACAGCTTTCAGAATAGAGACAAAAGCAGCACCAAGCAGTGTCGTGGTCGTCCTTACAGCAGTCGTCATGCAGAGAAAACATGTGCAGGCTGCTGTCCTTCTTGGTGAGTCTTACTCATTCAGGTTTGCCATGTAAGCAGTCAGTGATTTTAGTATTTAATTGATGTGGGGTGGAATTAAAGTTTGTGCTTGTTATTACCTGACTAATAATTGCATTGAGTTGCTGATAAATGCAAAAGCTTACTTGTTATCAATGGTAGAGGTTTTTTGTTTAAATGGTATTGGTGTTACAGTACTCGTGTTACAGTTTAAAAGGTTACTGTTTAAAATCGAGGGCTTTAGAGTGAGTGTGACTGAAGAGTGAAAATGAGACGAAGCACTGATAGACACAAAAATCAATTGATAATAATATTGTTTTATTTTGTTTTGTTTCGCTTTGGTTTTTTGCATTTTAGGATTTCTAGTCCCTCACATTTGCAGCCTTGGCAGCAGCACTAACCCCTCCAACTGTCTGACATGCATTTCACAATTCTACAAAAAGGAAATGTTGCTTTTTAACAGCATATGTGAAGGTAAGTGTCTGCTTTACAATTATTTCAGAGCTGTACTTGAAGGTTTTTTTTTTTTTTTGGTGAATGAATGAAGAAATAATTGCGTCTTCTCAGTAACCTCAGTGTTCAAGGTTTTTTCATTGAATTGTTTCTTAGCTTGAATCACATGGACCATAGCCTGGAGCCAAGTCTATATAACGCAATAGATAGACAATATGCTGTGACGCAGTTCCCCCTCTTGTAGTGGGCACTTAAGAACATAATGCACACAAATGTTTGCTTGCATGTCAATAACCTGTTTTTCCGTCCTTCTGCTGTGCCTGTTTTCCCATCCGCAGCATGCCAAACAAAAGTTTCCGAGCTGTGTAACTTGACAATCCAGGCTGTATTAGACCAATTTTCTGGGCCGCAAGGGTGTGTGTGTGCCTGGGAGGAAGAAGGGGGCACACGAGCGCTGCTGGCACAATGCGAGTTGAAGACAGGTGCACTATTCGCCTCATACGGTATTGCTGTTTACCAAAGGCGAACACGTGAATGAATATAAGCTTTTGTTGTGCAAATTAGTAAACGGGAAAACAGGCTTTCATAGAATTTGATCATGAGACTAATCAGCCTTATTCTTATTTGCGCATTAGCTCCACACAAGAGAAGCCGACCAACTGACTGGCAGTCAAGCAGTTCAATAGAATTGAATAATTATGTTTTCATTACATAATTTCATAAGCAATGTGGCATTCATGTCATTCATTTTATGGGGTGACATGTTGTATATCCTCCTTTTGTAGAGGATGCTCCTGGATCATGCACGGAACAAATGAGACTTTGTGTGAGTGACTCCATGTGCAACAAGCATTTGGCACCTGTCCTTCAAACTTGCATGGGGGCCCAGTGCGACCGTGACAAGTGTGGCCCAGAAACTCAACATTTCTATAGCAGTATACCGTACAACCTAGCCGAGAGGCTGTTCATGTGCACTTGTGACTCTTCGGATACAAGCTGCCTACAAATGAAAGCAGTAATACATGGCAGCACTTGTGGAGACAAACCTTTGGTCTGTCAGGAGGCTGTGAGACGATGTTTGCAGAAGCAAAACTGCAGGTATGAGGTGTGAATTGTTCACTTACCCGCATGAAAGCTCTCCCATAATATATATTTCTATATTTATAATTCATAATATATTTTCGAATTGCCTCATCCAATGCATGGAAGTATGATATTAATAAAATAAAATAAAGCTCCATAAAGACAACTGATACATTTTTTAATGTTGGAAAAGTCTGTGCTGTGATTAATACCCACAGTGGGTATGGATATAGGAGTGAATTTGCAGAACACTAACCACTGAGCGAAACATCAGGGAGCGAAACGTCAGGTAGCGACCAATCATGGCTCTCCTTTTTTCAGGTTTTGGTCACGTGACACTCGCAAGCTGAACCATGATATGTAATTACCTGAGCTATTAGCACATGGGTTGTCATTTTCAATCAACAGCAAGTGAAAATGTGCTTTTGACAGTATTATTTGTACATGAACAATAAATGAATCATACAATTAATGATTGACAGAACATTCCCTCTTTCCTGTTGAAAATGGATAGCATTATTAGTACTATTATTATTATTAGTACTCGTACTATTGCTGATAGTGTTTGATATATAACAGCATATATTTTTTTTTTAAAAAATAGACATAAAAACGTGAATTTCCACTCCATTTGCTGTCACAATCTAAGTTTTTGTTCAAGGCTACTTATTTCACTTTCATCAATGTTTTTCCTATGCTCTCTTTTCATGTCTCGGGCTGCTTGTCATGTTTTTGTTTCCACTTGGTCTTGTCATTCTTGTCCCTTGTGCCAACCAATTAGCTGCCTCCAGCCACTCGCATCTTGCCTCTGTGTACCTTATTATCTTGTCAGTGTCCAGTTCTCATTGTACCTCAGGAAAGTGTTGGGTCCCTGGGACTCGCAATACTAAACAACTGTGGGTCCTGTCAGAAATGTGAAGACTAGCCAAAATTATGCAGTAAAAAGGACAACATCAGGAGTGTGAATCTTTGTCCCACAATTCGATTTCGATTTTGGGGTCTCTGGTTCAATTCAGAATCGATTTTTGATTCAAAAGGATTCAATTCCATCAATAATTATTTCTGCTTTAATCTATTGAAGTTTAAAGAATCATCACACGACTTTAGTCTGCTTTGCAAGACAGAGGTGGGCAACTTACAGTATTTTGCTGGTCCGACATTCATCATTTGTCAGAGCGATGGAGCAGCCTGAGCCAACACATCATCCGTGAGAGAAACTTCTTGTTTTTTATTTTAGTATTGGCATATAAATACATCCGTTCTTGCAGTAGTGGCTTTGACATTAGTGAGAAACATCTGAAAAGAACATTTAGGGCGTGATGGCTACTTAAGTAAAGTTGGCAAGACAGTGCCAGATTCGCACTTTCGCGATCAATACCTCTTACGATGTCTGAACACCAACCATGGCTCTATCCCTCATTCTATCCCTTTAGTGGCTCCATAGCAATCACACAAGTCAGTTGAAATAAAATTAATAAGCAAAAAGGGGTAGTAAAGGGTCACCTGATGTATTGAATATTACAGAAGGATTAATTGAAAATCACAGACTGTCACGAATAACCCGCGGATCCCAAATGGGGATGGACCCCAACCAGGCACGAGAGGTGGTGATACAGAGTTTATTAACAAAAAGAGCGCACAAGGCGTGAGAAAAAACACAAGAACTGTCCGAAGGCAAAGTAGCAAATCAAAGTCACAAAGTACCAACACAAAGCGAGACGAGAACGTCTGGATCAAAAGTCCACGGGAACGAAGGGCAGCAAGGAGGGCGTGAGTTCACGGGAAACGGCTGCAAACAAAGTAGCAACAGAAATCGTTCACAAACTGAAAAACATAACACGCACAAAGTACAAACCAAAAGGACTCGGGAAGGGAGGACGTGAGGACAAGAGCGCTGGGAATCACGGAACAGCAAGCAAGCTTGGCGAAGGAATAACCCGGCAAAGGCTTGTAATTGCCGGCCAGCTTATAAAGCCCTCTGACGAGATGCACAACAGGTGTGAGTGTCTGATGGACCCGCCCAATGCGGGGGAAGGAGAGAGTCTGCAAATCAACACAAACTAAAAAGGCAAAAGACGTGACACAGACAGATGAAAATTGCACTTACGGTATTCCCAATAAGCATCTGTGACGGACCGATGGGTAGCCCGGATCTCACTGACAATCTCACTGACAAGCGTCGGTGACGGACTGACGGATGGTCCGGATCTCATTGACAGATCTCACTGACGGATGGTCCGTCATTGCTGACCAAGTGCCTACCTCTGAGTGGTAGCTTTATTACGCAGAACCGATTACAACTCCATTATAATTTCCAAGGTTTAATTATGGTTTGCCCTTTAAGGTTGCAATGTTGTTTAAAATTCCAATGAAAAATGTGTACATTTCAGTGCTGAATGGCGAATAAATCCATTTATTGTGATCGTACTTTCTTTTGTGGCTTGTACAATTGTTCAAATTCTTGGATAAGAAGTTATGCATGCACATTCTGTCTGACAGAGAATTGCTAGCAAGTTTTCAAGCCAAGTGTTGGGGCTCCGAGGAATCATCTTGCAGTGACGTCACACTTCAAAGTGAATGTTTGCACCTCATGAATCCGGATCTGCTCCTCGGAGGAGAACTGCAATGCAGAAAGGCCTTCGTGGCCACTCTGGGCACTGTACTCCACCATCCGTGCACGTGTGAACAAGTACATGGTGCCGATCTGTACGAATGCAGCACGATTCATGACGTTCTTCACAACAGATCACACTTTAGTGAGTAGTCATTTTGTGATTCACTACCAATATTTAATAAATGTGGACACTGTTCAAGGATTTTTTTTCCATTTCTATTTTAGAAACCCACTGGATGAGGGATAAAAATGGTCCTTCTAATGCTCCTGCAATCCGTGAGTCAGACGGTCAGAGCGGGCTGTCTGGTAAATATGTGGAAAAACATTTAAAGCTCCTCTCAACTTGAAAACGTTTTTCTGAAGTCCATTGGATTTTTTTCTTTTATTAAATGATTTCCCACATATCTTATTTGTCTTACAGGTTATCTGTTCTATAGCTGTGCAGCTACACTGCTGGTGGGAATTATGTTAATGCCTGTGGCTCTGTTGTGTAAACGATGGTGAGTCCATTAATTAAAGATGAACAATTTTACTGTCAAAAAATCAATTGGATAACATTTAAAGTTTCAAATGATATCCCAGTATGAAAAGAACTCATTATTTGGTCTCAAACTGTAGCTGTTAGAAAACCCTTTTGGAGACATGAATTTTGATGAAAGTTTTGACATAACTTCCTTACTGGAGTACCTACTCACCCGTTCTAGTGAGGAAAGCAGAAGGTGTTTGGAATTTGATAATGTCACCTTGTGGTATTTTATTAGTGGTTATGGAGTTATTGTTGGAGGTGCCACTGTATTATCCATAAATACAGTGATACTTTGAGATATGACTTTCATTTCTTCCGTGACTCAAAACATCACATCTCAAATTTCCGTTCAACTGAATGGAAATGCCATTATTTGATCCCGAATTTGTTGTCATTTGTATTTTAATCAGTGAAAATAGCTCTCTGTAAAATTTTACTTCGTAAAAACATACAGTACAACAAAACAAAATAGAATCTCGAATGAAAAATGTAAGCAGTGTTCGTCACGCTGCATCAAATTAAACGCAGGGCGACACCTCAAATGTGTTTCGAGCAACGGGGCACGTAACACGACACGAAACAGCCAGTTTAGCTTTGGAAATTGAAAACCGGAAACAATATAGCGCTGCCGTTCAGAGTAAAAGTAAAAGTAAAAGTATATCTCAAAATAAGATATACTGTAAGTAAACATTACAAACTAAAGCACAGACACAGCTTGAAATCACAAGCATGGGCATGCGACAAGGATGGATTCAGACATTGGCTCTTTCAGCTATATTATTTTTCAGCTATTTATTAAAATAATGCAATAACATCTTCGGTTAATGCGAACACCACTGAGACCACAATGACGAACGGAGAATGAAAACAGGGAATGGGAACACAGCGTGGCCTGTCTTATTAAAAGCACACGTTTCAAAATAAGAAATACAGGTAAGTAAACAACTACAAGCTGAAGCGCTTTAAGAGTTCTTTACACGAGTCGGTCCGTCGGCAAAACGAGCGTCTGTCGGCGGTGGATGCTGAGGGTCTGCCCAAATCTGCTTTTTGTAACATCACTTTTGGACTCAAAATGTTCATTTCAAAATGTTCCCATTGGTATGGGGGTGGCCAAAGGGGTGGCCAGAGTGACAAGGGGTGGACCTGGCCACCCAGTAGCTTTGCCCCTAAAGACGCATATTTCAGAAAGGCAGGTCTCTCCTAATTTAAGACTGCATTGAGTATGTCCTAAATAGATGACTGGCAAGTATGACAACATTATGACAGTATGACAACATTGAATGCAGGCAAGTACGATACATAAATGGCCCTCAGTCATGATTTTTAACTGACTCAGCTTTTCATCGCAGGGTGGTTAGAAGAAACAAGAAACGAGACAAAACCAGATTCCAGCGACTTCAAAAAAGTACTGCTATTGTTGCTGCACAAGAATTTCCATAAACATCAATGTAATCATTTTGTACCTCAAAAAGGAAGGACTCTTCATTGGTTAAATGGTCTTTTCATCTGCTTTCTGTATTTAAGTATCTCTTGCTGGCTGAAAAAATTGAGGTTGCATTCAAATGTGAAAATCTGTGTTCATCTGTTAATAGATGTACTGTCATAGGTGTGATAAAGGTTTTTTCCAACAACAATGAAGTGTTCACCTATAATCTTTTCAAAACAAGATCATCAAGTGTGAATTATGCTGTGGCTTTTGAGGCAGAATTTCTGATTAGAATGAACAGTTCTCTTCACTTCCGTGACTGCATGATGGGATGCAGCTGCCATGCTGGAAAACGTGTTAGGGTGAGAGTTGCGGTGCACCCCGGACTGATCATTCATTTGTCATTCCCAACACTGACACATATGGAAACAACCATTCACACCTCCAGGCAATTTCGACCTAAGCATAATATTCTTTTGGACTGCGGTAGGAAACCAGAGGACCCGGAAAAAACCCACACAAGCATGGGGAGAACAGGCAAAGTCCACACTGAAAGGTGATGTGAGGCGGATGTGCTAACCACCAGTCTTTATAAGTGCACAAGGGACCCCGTGAAGAAACATGCTATACATAGAAAGATCTTGTGGTTTTGGAAAGAGAACACTCCTACTGCAAGAGTGCAGGATGTAAGGAAAATACAGAGGAATCATAACATCTTTGTGCTTGATTTGGTCAAAATAGGGAAGATGTGTATTCAGTATCGTTTCCTCTCATGCTCAAATGCAAAGTTGAAATCTGTTTGTTCTATTCATTTGATTTCGAATTGAATGGTAACAGATCATGTTTGTGAATGGATGGATGCAAGAATTTCAATGACTTAAAGGAGAAATGCACGTACAGTATTGGCAGTTGCAAGCAATGTTTACAATACCATTGCAGAGTAATGTACCCTTTATTATGAAATAACCATAACTATAAATTCAGAAACATACAGCAAGTAACCCAGACCTACAGGTTAATTCAACACAGACGCCAAGCAGTACATCAGCCGCTGTTTTGCAAGGGCAGGAATGTTGATTTTTAAGGGTTAGCCTTTTTAATTGGTTGTTTTTAATTAATTTTGATGCCCCCTAGCGTCCGGCGCCCTTGGCGTCTGCCTATATCTGTCTACTGCAGTGCTTCTCAAATAGTTTGAGCTTTCTTTTGTCATGTGCAATTTAATTACAATAAAATGTGAATTTCCTTTTTTTTCAGGCACTTTGATGCACTTGGTTATTATTATTTTTTTGTTGTTTTAGACTAAGCTGTAACCCGTATAAACGCTGTTAAAAATAATTGACATTTGTTGAAAGTTGATTTATATTGTTTTTTTTAAATCTTTTGTCAATATTAAAAAAAATACAGGTTCAGGATACTTATAAAATTTGTATAGAAAGTCAGTGTGTTTCGAGTGTGTGTGTGCGAGTGTGTGTGTGTGTATGTGTGTGTGTGTGTGTGTGTGTGTGTGTGGAGGGGGGGGTTCTCTTTCAT
Source organism: Hippichthys cyanospilos (assembly GCF_059441005.1). NCBI lineage: Eukaryota > Metazoa > Chordata > Actinopteri > Syngnathiformes > Syngnathidae > Hippichthys > Hippichthys cyanospilos. The sequence continues at coordinate 17,970,144 of NC_142376.1, read as the reverse complement.
TTTGTGGGAGCCTTCCTCTTTAAGTCAATTTCGGTTGGTGTTGGCCAGATGTGACATTTACAAATACTAAAAAACGAACCCAACAAGAATGATCTTTTCTTTTTTTCTATTTACTGACAAATTGACATCATGTGACATACTGATATAGTCACATATATCCCAACTGTTCTACAATAGCAGCAGTTTTGTCAAAATGAATCCACATTTAAATAATTACAGCACTGAAGACATTATTTCATTCATTCAAATCTTTCTTCATTTTTGTCTTTATATCGCCATTGCATACGACAGACTTTTTGCCCAATTCCCTTCCATCAATATTTCATAAAGTGCATTTTTTTAAGCATTCTTTTTTTTTTTTGTCCTTTTTAAAGTAATTTCTTCCAGGTGCTGTTCATCTTATTCTCCTACTCGATTATGTCTTGTCTTTTTCAGTTGGAAATGTGCCTTCCAATGCATTGCAGTGTTCCTTGCTTGCTCTGGCATTCACTGACACCATCAATACGGCAAAAAGTGCCAGACCAAATACAATAAAAAGATTCTTAAAAATTAGGCATATTTTCTTGTTTTAAGTTAATAATCTCCCACTAAAGTTAAGGATTATTTTTTTTCCAAGAAAAACGAATTCAATACTCTTTTACTTCATGTTTTTAAAAACGATTTGAGTTAAAAAAAAAAAAAATCAAGTTGCAAATTAAATTTAAGTAAATGGTTGTCGAAATGAGGTCAAACTTAAAACAATGTATATTTTAGATGGACTTGAATTTACATAGCAAATGTTCCAATTCAGTTTTCTACTGATAACACAACTTCAGAAAACACTGGCTGTTTAGTGTCTTGCTTAAGGACACTTCAACAGTCACACTAGTGTTGGGATTGAAGCCACATCTTTTTGATTGTTAGTACAAATCTGTAAAAACTAAACTCATTTCAAAAAAATCCATTAAGCATTTTCCCCTTTATTTTCTCATTATTTTAATATTACACCCATTAAAATTGTAATTTTAAAACAATGATTTGAAACTAATGATTTTATTTATTAAATCATTAAATGACTGCAATGCAGTAGATTTAGGTAAACAATTCTAATACATAATTTATCTTAAATTACAGAAAAACACAGGTACTGTATCTTGCTGTAAATGTACAAAACATATTTGTAAGTCCTTTCTTATAATGCGATATAGTTTTTTCTATCATTTCCTAAATAAAGAAAAATGACCTTGGTCTGAAGCTAAAGATCATTCAAAATCACCTTTTAATCTATTAGCAAATAAGCTAAGCAAAAAAATCTTCATTAAAAATTGCTAGATTGAATATCTTGAAATAAGCATTTTTTTCTTCTGATCTTTTTCGCTACTCAAGATATTTTTTTTTTTACACACATACACACACAAAAATAATCTATTTCTTACTCTAAGCATTTTTTACTTTCATTACATTGACATTTTGCAGTGAAGGACCAAATGTTGCCCTTCAACTCAGTTTGATATGAAAGTAGTCTGTCTACACCCTGAGCACGATCCTGCTTGGCTTTTTTTCAATGAATGGAGGGTTTATTTCTGTGTAGATTGGTAAAATGATTTAATTCAAACAGGAAGTGTGCTTGAAATTTGCACATTTCATTGAAGTTGTGTAAAGATTCAAATTCAATCTATTCAGTTTTAATTGCACATTCCATTAGCATCAATTTGGCTTGAATCAGAAAAACAGCTTCTGAAAATAAATCCAAATAGTGGCATGTACAAATCAGAGAATAGAGCAGAGCAGAGGAAAGATAAGCGCATGCAATTGCTGTTATTTGATGTAATGGTGCAGCAAATAACTGTGTGCACACAGCATTGCAGCGTGGATCGAAGTAAATCACATAATGAAGGACATCCTCAGGAAATCAATTACAGTATCACATTTTTTCAAATATGTGCAAATGTATGCAACTGCTCCTCAAACCTTCTTAATTTCTGACATAACCACTTGGTCGGACAAGTGCCGTCGATATGAAGCAGGTATTTTAATGAATTTAATTGGCAGCTGGACACAATGAATGTTAATTAAATACTAACCAGGTATACTTGAAATATCTTCATCACATTCTTCGTCAGATTTATAGACAGTTATTTGACTTTTCATTGAGCAGTCAGGAGAGTACAAAATCTAACGAGACACACAGAGTTCAACTAGGTACTTTCGTTTGTGGATCATTCACATGAGTGACAAGACATAGTGTTTGCACCCTTTCTCTCACTGAAAACAGTACGCACACTTCCTTTCAGTAAAAACGGCCTTCAAATGCAAATGGACAACGTTTTGGCACATTTTCACTTTGCAGGTTTGATCAAAATGACAAAAAGATAAATACAAATCACAAAATGACCAAAAATAACATTTGAAGACCGCATCAAATGAAGAAAAGGTCTGTCGGTGTCTCTCTGTAAATAACATATTACACAAACGGCAAGCTTAATCACGACAACACTCAACCAACTTGATAATCTTTGGTTCCCAGAATGAGCAGCCTCCGTTGTGAGCAACATGTTGCTGGTCTGAAATCAATCACGTTCATACAGTGTTACTTGGAAATTAAGTTCAAGGTGTCAACTCGGGGCACAAGAAAAACAACAATCAAGCGACTGACGCTCTTTTTTTCATTTAACGCTCTTTTTCTTTTAAGGTTCTTTTTGTCAGTTGAGGTTTTTTTTTTTGGTAGTTTTTAGTGCACGACATCCCTCCTCGTTAACGCCCACCCTTCCTCCTTTAATGTCACCATCCTGTCCTCCATCATGTCCTCTTTTTTTTTTTCATTTCAATAAGCGGCATGTGTGGAGAAAAGGTTATCAGTCCATCAAGCGCAGCACTCATTGATGTCACTCAGCAACATTTACAGAACTCGGTGCACAATTAGGACACCATGTAAATCAAGACTTTTAAATGTGCCTCATAGTTGCAAAAATACAGTAGCTTTTTAGTGCACATGTATTTTAGACTGTGGTCAACAGTGCTAATGGGCTGTACATAACTGATTTTTTTCTAATAAAGACACCCCTGTGCAGTTTGGAAATGGTTCGAAACAAAAATTAATTAGATAGTAAATCTGCAGGCATACATGAATGTGTCAGCCTGCAGCACATATACATACCTCCATCTGCAGCTTATTTTAGTATACACTCCAAAATACACATTTTGATTTCGATCTTGATGATGACAAAGAGTAGCCAAGAATACTGACTTGATGTTAGCAGTGAAAATGTATTTGAATTTGACATACCGTACTTTACAAGTCAGACACACTGTGACCTAGTTGCAGCACAAGCCAGGAAGACCCACATTAAATTCTCTACACAGAGAATGCAGAGACAACCGAAAGTGGCAAAGCGCTCATCAAGTCAAATATGAAAAGAACCAAGATCACGGCATCCTGCTTCTTGCTTGAGCAACTTTGGAGTTTGTCTTGCGCTGCAGAGCAGTGCAGATGAAGTCACCTGCCTCCAGGACTTTGTCAAGGTCTACCCCCTAAAAAAAAAAAAAAAGGTATATATATATATATATATATATATATATATATATATATATATATATATATATATATATATATATATATATATATATATATATATATATATAAACTGTATATATAGGGTTAAATTGCAAATGGACAACTGTATTATAGTCAGACTATAAGTCGCACTGGACTCCAAGCTGCACAAACAAAAGTTTAACAGGAAATTATTTTTTGTCACTATAGGCCGCATCAAACTACGAGCCACAAGTCATGACATCAGAGATGGTGCATGGAGGGTTTGTAAATATGTGTTGTTGGGTTTTCTTTTTAATTAACGTCTTTCAAACTTCCATGTTACAGCAACGTCATACAGACCACATCATAGCACCAACATAACATTGACACACTGATTGTTAGAATATTGCACCATCACAAAAGCAACATGCCTGTATTTCCTTGTTTAGACTGCTCCCAGGTGGTGACTAAAACAGCCCTTCAACATCCCAATCGATATTCTTATAGCATCTTATTCTGTCTCTTTTTTTTTTTCTGGAAATTGCCCCCTGGTGGTTGGTAAAAAAGAGAATGCAGCTAAGCGCCACTGAACTATAAGCCAAAGGGTTCAAAGTGTGAGAAGAAAGTACATAACTGCTTATTGTTGGAATTTGCAGTACACTATTATGTAATTTGAGTCCAAAAAATTATTTTCATTCCTGACAATGTATTTATCTGTGCCAGCAATATATAGCCACAAACGGAACAATTACATGCTTTTTCATGAAATGGGAGAAGGTACAACTAACCTCTCCATTCATCAGTTGCCATTCATTCAAACAGAAAGGTAGCTTTGACATGTCAACAAAAGACGAAACAAATTAAAATTTCACAAAAAAAAGATCAAAAGACCAAAAAATTTACATGTAAAAAAATTATTACCAATATTTACAAATGACCAAAAATTACTCCTCTCTTTTGCCATGACCTCAAGACTCGACCTGTCAATCAGCAATATGGTCCATACTTTTTCCGGTTTGTCTCAATGCATTTCAGCTTTTGGTAACGTGTTTCCTGAGAGGTAAAAGTGTTTCGTCTCTTGGAAATTTGTTTTGGGAAATGTTCATTTGTTCCGTTAATTTTTATTTTTTTTTTTAAACGTTCAAATTGTTTCACAGGATGTTAATTTGTTTTGCACTTCAAGGTCACGGGAATTGAACAGAACTGGTTTTACAGTGAGTGAGACAATTGTGAATAAGTTGCGATGAGACAATTATTTTAGTTGATGTACTATTTGTCACATTTTTCTTTGATGGTGTGGTATTTAGATATTATATATATATATATATATATATATATATATATATATATATATATATATATATATATATATATATATATATATATATATATATATATATATATATATATATAATTTATTTTAATCTAGGGATTTTAAATAGGCAGCAGCAAATTGCTGCAACTTCATCCTTTTTTGTGCTACCCGATCCCACTTGTAATGAAAGGCTTCCACCAGCAGGGGTAGAGATTGTTAAATAAATAGTTCATGGGTCAAGGCACCCAATAGTGTAGACGCATGAATTTGTGCAAGACCACTGATGTTATAAAATAAACACTGACAGAAAAGTATGTTTGCAGAGCCATATGTTTATGTATTGACTCAGGGAAATTGTATGAGTTGGGCCACTGTGCTGGGATTGCGGACACATAAATTACAGCAGGTCTGTTGGAGTGTGCGTACTCACGGTTTGGATGCCCATGCCGTGGAGCATGTAGAGAATATCCTCTGTTGAAACATTGCCAGATGAACCCTGAGCATATGGGCAACCGCCCAGACCGGCCACTGCCGAGTCCACCACACACACTCCCATCTGCAAAGGCAAAGCACAGTACAATACAAGTTCATATCTTTCCTTCAGTGCACAGTCCATTAGAACTGTTTACTGTAACGATTGCACCTTTTACAAGTCCAAGGTGCTACAAGTCATTTATGGCTTCAAGGTTTCAAACTGTCAAAGGTACAAAGAAGGCACTGCTATACATTTAGGGCGTGATCAAGGAATAGTACGGCATGCAAATTGCATTTGACCCCGAGTGTGTAAAAGCAGTCAAAAAATGAGCCTTGAGATATCGCCTCAGATTAACATTTGCAATTACTAAACAAAATATTTTGCAATATATTTTAAGATAAGGAAAGCGTCAATATTTTAATCACCATCAGGTGTCTCCGGAGGAGGGAAGCAGTGTGTCATAAGCACTGCGTACAGTGAAAATGGAGCCCTACTGACCTCAATTCGGGACATTGTGAGCCAGTGGGGACAATAGTTTGAAAACCTTCTCAAGTCCACTGATATGAGACTGGAAGACTGGCAACGCAGAGGTGGGGTCTCCTATCTCTGGGGCATGGTCAAAAAACTTCTTGGCTGCTGAGGTCTGCCTTTCAGATCTACCTGGATTTCCTAAAGGCTCTGGATTTTATGGGGCTGTCCTGGTTGACACGCCTCTACAACATCACATGGACATCGTGGAAAGTGCCTCTGGATTAGCAGACTGTGGTGGTGGTGGTCCCCCTTTCAAAGAAGTGTTGACTGGAGGGTGCGTTCCATCTATAGAGTTATGAAACTCCTCCGCTTCTCTGGTTTATTCAAGGTTGATAGAAAGGTGGGTCTGTTGGAAAGTCGAACAATCAGATTCTGAAAGGCAGCATTTGTAACCCGCACCCGCTCAGAAGTTGAAATCCACTCCTAATTGGTGCCCGTGTCTTGTACTTGCGCCCCTTGAATTGACTGACAGATTGACTGGCCGTTCCAGGGTGGGGGTGACGACGCTGCTTGGCGGTTTTTCACTTTTTTGGGGGGGTTGGGGGGTCCGTCCCTATTAACCGCTAAAAATGAGTCATTACTGAATTTCAAATCAATGGAGAAAATAACAATTTACCTAACTAGAACTGAACCAAATAAAACACGGCTGTCTTTAGAGTTTTTATTGAACTCGTTCAGTGATAGTTTTTAAGCATTACTTATTTATTTTAACATTTTTTTAAATACAAAGGGGGGGGGGGTAAAGTCACACATACAATATGTACCACAAGTAATTACAAAGTGCAGTAATTATAATACTATCAAGTATCAAATTGTTTTAATATCAAATTGTAGTGTACTGTTTTACATGATGTACCATTGTAGATACAGCACAAATGTCATCATTTCATGAGTGAATATACGTAAGTTTTTACAAGAACAGCAATGCCAATTCAGGGATGCAAACAGCACTTGGTGATGTTTTTTTGTTTTTTCTACACAGGCTCCTGCCATTATGTAAAAAAGATTTACATCACAGGTACAGCACGTTTCCGGAACCAACCCAAGCTACAATGAAGAGATGGATTATTAAAGTTGAATAGCCTGCATAGAGGGCATTAACTTTGTCAAATTTTCTGAAAGATACCTAGACAAAAACAAAATACAGTATATGGGCCTGGTCTGCCTGGGATCCCCCCAACATTAAACCTCATAAGAGCACAATTTTGATTGTCACATAAGTGTAGTAAAATAAGGGACTAAACTCTTCCAGGAAAAATCTCCAAATAAAAGGAATTGGTTGTACAGCTCTAGTACTTCAAGACTGCCAACCAAACCTCACCAGGGAACTCCAACCTCCTGCTGTTTTCCCATTGATACAGTATCTTGTTTGAAGCCGCACATAACTGTTCAGTAAGCCAAGGTTTGGGTAAAGGTGACCAATTCCTTTTTTCATATTTGATCCTTTATTCACATCTATGAACATTTGAATTAAGTAGGGGGGAAGGTCCAACTGAGGACATTGCATTTTTTTGATGAAATAGAGATGAAATGGAGATGTAACTCAGAGACGATCTGGAAACTTTCCATTTATTCCTTAGGTAATACTCCAAAAGGGCAGTTATACCAAAACGAATCCCTGGTCCGAATCAGTAGTGCTCAAATGGGTGTATGAGTACCCCTGGGGTAACATGAAGTCATTTCTGTTGCATATGTGAGATTTTAAAAGGGTATCTGCCGATCTCAGCAAATCTAATTTAATGCTGAGAGAGGAAGAGTATAGTTTTCTTTTCAAATTGAGAGCAAATTAATTCGCACATAAAGCGACCTATTGTTAAACTTTGTTGGTGACTCCTTTGCAAAATTTTGTATGTCTGTATTTTATTAGGTTTCCCAATTTGACAGATACAAATTTTCAGTAGTGATGCAATTTTCCAACAAACAAGCCAGAAATTAAAAAGTGATGAAGATACACATACTATCTTATGAAGTTGCTAAATAAAATGCAACTAGAAATACTGACAAATGTTGTTCCAATAAATGCATGGCACAGCATTTGAAGATTTTTCTTTTATTCATCCAA